>NC_056748.1:252700952-252744370 GCF_019279795.1 Protopterus annectens | reverse complement strand
GCCCAGATCTCATTTGCTGCTTCAGCTCCGAGGTTCGTGGTACTTGCTCAGGCTCGTATATTTTTCTTCTGGTACCTTTTCAGTCAGATTAGGAATTTTTTTCTGTTTTTATTGTATTTGTCTAGAAGTCGCTTACTAGTTGTGATTGTTCAGTGTTTTTTTTGTGGGCTTTTCAGAACTCGTTTTAGTTAGAGAGTTCTTCCCCTCCCCCTCATCCCTCTCTTCCCTATCCGATAGCGTACTCTGTAGAATTCTTCTTCCTTTTCCTTGCTTTAGGTAGATGTTTTAGTTAGACATATCCTTATCTTTTAGTATATTGTGTCTTATTTGTGGTTTGCGTGGTAGTGTTTACTGTTGGTTTAGTGGTATTTCTTATTGTGTATTATGTCTAAGGAATCCAAAGTGTTGGGATTCAAGAAGTGTGACTCATGTTGTCAGAAGATGTCTCTGACAGATGGGCACACTTCTTGCGTCTATGTCTAGGCGCTGTAAACCTGCAGGCCTCTTGCTCTATCTGCCATGCAGTTAGCCCAAGAGTTCTGCAGGAGTGCAAGAATAAACTTATTTTGAAATGGCTGCTTAGGCCTCAGGACTCGCCAGCCAAGACTTTGCCAGTAAAGTTTCCTAAACCGGCCAAATCGTCGGTTCCCAACTCGGAGCCGTCATTGGCCCAAGGCTTACCCTCCACTTCGGTTCCGGCCAGAATTGAGGAGACTGCTTCCTCGTCGGCTCCAATAGTCCCCTCGGAGCCATCAAGGACTCAGAAAAGACCGAGGTCCCCTTCATTAAAATCCATTCATTCGGCTCCTCTGTCTTCCCTCCTGCAAAGTGACCTTAGCCATAGATCTTCACACTCCTCTCGGTTCTCCAAGCTCTCAGTCCATGATGTGGAGAGAGTGGTCAGCAGGTTATTGAAGTCGCAGGCACTGGCCAAAATGTTGTCCAGCCCCCCTCAACAGGTGTCGGCTCCATGTGTTTCTATCGATGTTCCTCCTCCGTCTCCATTGAGCACTGAGCCGGAGTTTCTTGGGGTTCGAGTCATGGAACCGTCGGCTCCGATAATGATCTCTCCTTCGGAACCGTCATTGGCTCTGATCCCATCGATGGTGCCTTCCGTCGAGGGATCTGGGCGCCGAGACTCCTTCGTTGGCTCCAAGGGGGCAAGTGGCATTGGACCCTTGTCCGATCCCGCTCTCCCTCTCGGAATGTCAGGGCAGGTGAGCTCAGCTCCTACATCGGCCTCAGAGCCGTCTCCCTTGGTGTGGAGGAGGATTCCGGTCTCCTTGGACCCGTAGCCTTCTCTTCATCATGGCAGGGACGCCTTCGATGTCATGATGAGTGTGCTGGCCTCTCAGCTAGCTCCACCTTCGACCCCACTAGCTCCGTCCCCCGTAGTGCCTGCGTCGACCACTGCCCATCCTCCAGACCCCAAGCGTGGGGAACCAACACTTCAGGGCACCCCATTGAGTGTTTCCTCTTCCTCCGAGGCCTCCCCTGATCATTCAGAGGAGCTCCCTCGGAAGAAGAAGTGCAAGAAGAAGCACACTGACTTCCCCGAGTCTGTCACTTCGGATACGGATTTGGATGAGTCTGAAGGGTCCCCGAGATCCCCCTATGAAGATGTTTCCTTTTCGGACATCCTAGAAATACTTAAGCAGAGGGGGAACTGGAATACCCTAGCCCCTAACGAGGACGAATCTGTATTCCTGGATGCATTCGGTTCCCGACCTTCCACCTCCTGCGTTTCTCCACCCTTCGATCCACTAATGTCTGTGGTGGCTCGAAGGGCTTGGTCAGCCCTGGATGCAGTGGAACCAACCCCGAGGAGACTAGCCAAGTTTATTACTGCACCCCGTGACAAGCAGTTTCTTACTAAGGGTTTTCCCGTGGATGCCATGTGGTAGCAGCAGCCACTAAAAAGGAGTTAGCAGAAACTTCTTCTTTTGTCCATCCTCCTAACAAGGAGTCTAGGACCATGGACAGATATGGGAAGCGAATGTTTGCTTCAGCGACCTTTTCCATGAGGTCACTGAATTACTTATGCCATTTTACCAGGCTTCAGAGGGATCTCCTGAAAGAGCTTGGAGATGCCCTGTAGGATCCTTCAGCTGAAGGGGCCCAGGCTAAAGTGGCCTCTCAGCTGGTGACCCTTAACTCAGTAGTCATCTCCTCTATGAGGCTCATTTCCTATGTAGCCGATGGGGCGAGTAGAGCCCGCAGGCACAGGCGTGGCACTTCGGAGACATGCATGGATGCGGCTGTGTAATTTTGCAGAACCCTTCAGACCGTCATTCACCAACACTCCCTTTGATGGTTCCTTTCTTTTTGGACCACAGTTGAAAGACACTCTTACTAGGTGTGAACAGGAAGGCAAGACTCCCTCTGCTGTGGGAGTCTGTTTTTCCACTCCCTCTAGACCATACTCCAAGGGTCAGAAGAGTGGAAAGATGTGGTTTTGGAAATCCCAGGGATCTTCACCTGACACGTAGTGATTTTTCCTCCAGGGGCAGAGGAGGAAATAACAATAATAACAGATGCCGCACTCGTGGCAGATGGGGTCCGCAGAACCAGGGCAGTAGAGAATCCTTCTCTGACAAGCCCTTCCAACATCCCTGAGGGGTTGCCAGACTGTCCGTCTCTGGAGGCAGTTGGGGGAAGACTTTCATTGTACCCAAATGCCTGGCTAAGCATAATGCAAGACAAATGGGTACATTCAATAATATCCGGAGATTACAGAATTCCTTTCGTTCAGCCCCCTTTACCGTCATGCAAGTCCCTCCCAGATGTTCCACTCCATCTGAGGGACCAAGCAGTTATAGAAGTTTCAAAACTGCTAGAAAAAGAGTCATCCAGGATGTCCCAGCAGACCAGCACGGATCCGGAATTTACTCAAGGTTCTTTTTGGTACCAAAAAAGACTGGGGACTGTAGACCTATTTTGGATCTCAGCAGACTGAACAACTCTGTTCAAAGAACAAAGTTTCTGATGGTCATGCTACAATCCATTCTACCCTTTCTGGGTCAGGACAATTGGATGTGCTGTATAGATCTCCAGGATGCGTACTATCACATCAAAATGGACAGGCGCTCCAGGAGGTTCCTTCACTTCCGGCTGGGAGCCAGTGATCTTCAGTTCAGAGCTCTGCCCTTTGGTCTCACCACAGCCCCCAGGGTGTTCACCAAATGTATGGCAGTGGTCACGGCTCACCTGAGGCGTCAAGGATTCCAGGTGTTTCCCTATCTAGACGACTGGCTCCTTACTGCTACTACCAGGCATCAACTCCTTCAAGCCAGGGACTATACAATCTCAATTTGCTCCCAGCTAGGCATTACTATAAATTTCGAAAAATCTGCCTTGTTGCCTTGTCAATCTATTACTTATATAGGAGCAGACTTAGATACAAGGAGCATGTCTGCAAAGCTACCCTTGGGCAGGGTGTCCACTATTCGCCAGCAGGTTCATGTTCTCATGCAGTGCAAAAGAGTGCAAGTCATGTATGTCCTTCAGACTCTAGGTTCTATGGTGGCGGCAATTCTTCTGATACCCCTGGCCTGCTTCCACATGAGAATCCTGCAGTGGCTTCTGTTCACGCAGTGGTTCTTTCAACAGCTCCCCATGTCTCACATGATCATCATCACAGAAGCATGCAAAAGACACCTTTCCTGATGGATGGTCTCCCCACTAGTTATTCAGGGCAGACCCTTAATTCAGCCTCCTCTGGTTGCTACAGTGACCATGGACGCTTCCCTGATAGGGTGGGGGGCATTATCAGGGAAGGACAGTCCAGGGCACTTGGCAGGCTCATGAGTACCATCTGCATATAAATGTCCTAGAGATGAGAGCCGTGCTGCTAGCATTGCAAGCTCTTCAGGACTCTTCCTTCGGGGACCATTGCAATTCAAACCGACAGCATGTCAGTGGTGTGGTACATCAACAAACAGGGGGGAACCAGGTCCTACCCCCTCTGTCAAGAAGCCCTCAGACTCTGGCAGTGGGCGATTTCCTCCCAACGATTTCTGACTGCAACGCACATCCCTGGGACGTCCAACGTCATAGCGGACAGGCTCAGCAGAGCTATTCTCATGCCTCTCGAGTGGTCTCTGAATCAGGTAGTTGCAGATCTAATCTTCTGCAAATGGGGTCAGCCTTGCTGCGACCTTTTTGCCACCCCCTTCAATAGCAAATGCAGCAGCTACTTCTCCCTTCTGCTTCCTGGTCACCCTCCCAGAGATGCTCTAGTCCAGGATTGGCCTCAGGGACTTCTTTATGCCTTCCCTCCATTTCCCCTGATACCGAAACTCATTCAGAAAGCTATGTCGTTGGATTGCAAAATGATCCTCATTGCCCCTTACTGGCTTCGACAGATATGGTTCTCTTTTCTGCACCATTACCTTATCGAGCAGCCTTGGACCGATTCCAGACCTACTGATTCATCAATCAGACAGGCTGCATCAATCCCTTCAAATGCTCCAGCTCACAGCTTGGTTGCTCCACTTCCAACCTTAGACAGGCTTCCCAGTATTTCCCCAGCCGTTCGCGACATTATTGTTTCCTCCCATAAGTCGGCCACTAGAATGATTTATGCTAGTAAATGGAAACATTTTTCTTGTTGGGCAGAGGATAGAAATATAGATCCCCTCACAGACCCTATCCATGAGATCTTGGAGTTCCTAACAGAACTCTTTCATTCAAGGTCCACTTCTGCTACGATCAGGGTTCAATTAGCGGCCATTTCAAATTGTCATGTCTGTTTTTCTAATACCAACATTATGTCTCATAAGCTATGTAAAGCATTTCTAAGAGGGGCTACTCTCCTTAGACCCCCAGTGAGAGATCCCCCTCCTCCTTGGTACCTTAATTTGGTACTCACCTCATTAATTATGCCCCCTTTTGAACCGGCAGCTTCCTGCTCCATTAAGTTTCTATCTTGGAAGACTCTCTGGTAGCTATTACTTCAGCCAGGCGTGTCTCTGAACTTCAGGCACTATCAGTCCGTCCTCCATACTTAGTATTCCATAAGGACAGGGTTGCTCTGAGGACTAATCCTTCTTTTCTTCCAAAGGTCTGCTCAGAAAACAATTTGAATCAGTTTATAGACCTACCTGTGTTTTTCCCTAACCACACCAACAAGGCAGAATACAAGTTACATCAATTGGATGTTCATAAACAGTTGCGTTTCTATCTACATAGGACGAAGGAGATAAGGAAGTCTGACCAACTTTTCCTTTCCTATGCTCGGGGCAAACAGGGTCTCCCAGTTTCCAAAGTGACCTTATCCAGGTGGTTGTCTCATATCATTACCTTTATCTACCAACTAACGAACAAAGACTTGCCAATCAAACTGCAAGGTCATTCTACTAGGGCTTTAGCCACCTCTGTAGCATTCCAGTCTAGGTTGCCCATGGACTCTGTGCCGCTGCTACGTGGGCAAATCCTCATACCTTTATTTCTCATTACAAGTTGGATGTGGTCTCCAGAAGTAGAGCTAGCTTTGGTTCCACTGTTCTGAAGAGTCTGTTCCAATGAGCCACCCAGGATTGTAGGTGCTAGGGACGCTGTCCCAACCAGCAAGAACGAAGGCGAGATTGACAGCTTAACATAAAGAAGTTATGTACCTACCATAACGTTCCATGTTAGTTGTCTTCATCTCGCCTTCTTTCTTGCACCCCCCTCTCCATCCCCCTATCCTGTTGAACCGAGAAGAGTTCAAATTTTCACTGGCTGAGTGTTTGCTGGTTTGTTTCCTTTACTGACTTAGACAGTAGGACAGGTATGTTTAACCATTTGTTTGGAGGGGTTTCTTCTTATAGCTATGTCTGGGTTAGCTATTTCAAATGAGATCTGGGTGGCTAGCACTAGGCATCATGGGATAAGGGGTAGCCTCGAGCCAGTAAACAGCTCTCGAGCTATTGAAGATGGCCGATTCGGAGCCGAGGATCGGCTCCGATCCCAACCAGCAAGAAAGAAGGCGAGATGAAGACAACTAACATGGAATGTTATGGTAGATACATAACTTCTTTTTCCATGGTGTTTAATTTTATAAACTCCAGGAACCGTTGGGCAAAGGAGTTGGGACTTGAATAGTTTTCCCAGTCAATGTTTGGGTAGTTGAAATAACCCACTATCATGGTGTTTGGTGAGACCTTCATATTCTCCAATGTTCTCAGGAATGCCGAGTGGGGGTCCTGAGACAAGGTGAGTGATCTGTAGCAAGCTACAAACTGAAAAGCAGTTTTGCCCACAGTTAGTTGCACATGGATGGTTTCTGATGCCTCGTGCAGTGCCATTAACCTGGAGATGTGGATATCCTTAATGAAAATGGAACGCACATCCTTATTTTATGTTTCGGTCTGAGTTCTGGGGCCGAAAATCATGGTATAGGTTCATAGGTTCATAGGTTGGTACTAGGCTATCAGCCCTAGGGCCTATACAAGCCTAGCCATAACAATTCCTTGGCTATTTCTTCCCACATTATTTACTTTCCTGGACCCCTGTCTAGCAGGGCGACTGACGTGATCCCTGGGGTGAATTTCCTTTTTTCCCATCCAAACGTCAAGGTTCCTCTTGAAGAGGTCCAAAGAGGCACTCTGCTTGACATGTTATAGTTATGAGTTATATCCTGGTAGTGCTGGAGTGCACTCTGGAGCCTTAAACCAGGCTTCTGTTACTGCACAGATATCGATTTTCTCCATACTGTGGAGTGCCTCGAGTGCGTGCATCTTGAGGTGTAGACTTCTCGCGTTGGGTAGCATTATCCTTAGTTTTTTGTTGTCTATGGAGGTGGGTTTGTATTTTGAGCCTTGCCTAAAAAAGGCACTATGGAGTTGGCAAGATCCTTAGCCAGTATTCGAAAGCCTAAGGGTGACCGGTGCAAGCAGGCCCTAGTGAAGCAACGTGGCTTGTCGAGCATGTCATCCCAGGCTGACAGACACTGGATCCCCTTTGAATGACACCAATAGCTTAGTCAATTGTTAAAAAAAATATATATATATATATATATATGTGTGTGTGTGTGTGTGTGTGTGTGTATATATATATATATATATATATATATATATATATATGTGTGTGTGTGTGTGTGTGTGTGTGTGTGTGTGTGTGTGTATATATATATATATATATATATATATATATATATTTATATGTGTGTGTGTGTGTATATACAGGTATATATGTGTGTGTGTATATATATATATATATATATATATATCTATGCACACACAGACATACATTTACATGTGTGTGTGTGTGTATATATATATATATATATATATATATATATATATATATATATATATAGATGTATGTATATATATATATATATATATATATAGATGTATATATAAAAACACATGTCTGTGTATGTATGTATGTATATAATATGTACATCTATCTATCTATATATATATCTATACACACACATATGTATGGGTCCCCCACATTTTGACAAATGCTGGAGGTATGTTTTAATGTTGACATTATGGATAGCGAAGTGGTTAGAAACGTCAGTGGTGTTTAATGTCGAAACAGTTAAGTGGGTTTGGAGGGGTGAGAATGTTTGTGCGTGTGTATGTGAGTTAGATGTAGGGTTGTGGATGAGTGAAGGATAGGTGTTGAATGTTTGTGTGTGCGTTTGCGTATCTTTAGTTAGGGTCAGGGTTACGTTAGGGGATAGATATTGTTGTTTGTTAGTAATGGGTGCTAGCCATAACCTTAATGCTGCCCCTTCCCCTCACCTCTAACGCTACAACTTACCTTGATAAAAACCTTCCTGTAATACTGCCACTCTTAAGATGAATTTGAGGGTAGTGTTATGGTTAATTTTAGTGTTAATATTGTGATAGGAAATGGTTTTCCTTTCTTGATATTTCATTCCATATTTTTTGTTTTCAGTATTGTGTATGTTCAAACTTTTTGTCAATGTTTTCAATTCAGCATTAAATTAATTCAGTCATACACAATATGTATTTTATAGATATATTCTTCATATTTCTCTTCTAGACCCTTGCCAGAAAAAAAAAATATTCTTTGCTCACACTATTGGCACGTCTGTCTCTGTCTTGCCTCTTCTCTGGTAGTGTTGCAGTAGGATGGTGGTGTTAGTTTTTTTGCTGGTGGTGTTATCATTATCATCAATCATCATCATTCTCGGTGATACTGTAACATTCTTTTCTTGGATATTGCAGGCAGCTTCTCATACATAGTTACAAGAAAAACAATCGAGCTTCAAAACATACATGGCCTGTGGTCACAAAATCCATAATTCTTTTGTTCTTCAGAAGTGTGTCTGTTTGGGCACAGCTCATCTGAGAAGTGTGCTATCTGCACAGTATTTGGTCAGTAAGTCATCATTGAATGCCGCAGCAGATCGGCTTTGATGAGATTTCTCCCAGCTCAAAAAGAGAGTCATCCCAATGTTTATTCTCTGTTCCTGGAGCCTCCTTATCTGCAAATAAGTCCTCAGACATAAAGGGGGCCAGAGTTGTGACAAGCCCAGGGAAAAAGGGCAAAGTGACTAGGAAGTGCTTTCCTTACAGCTGTTCCTGTTCTCTGGTTTCTTTGGTGTCAACCCCAAAATTTTCAAAACCTTTGGATCTGTCCCCATTGTTGGATTCAGTAGTCATTGGGTCTCAACTCCACCTTTAGTGGAGCCAAGATTTTGTCTGGAGCCAGTTTCTCATAGACTGTACCTCCTTTTTAAAAGGTAGACCAATAAAGAGATCTTCTCCTTCGACTTCTTCCTTAGTCAGGTCAGTCAGATCTTCCAGAAGCTTGCAGAAACTGATGCGGATGTGATAAGCTCTTCAGGGTCCATATTCACTTGGTGGCTCTCCCTGCTCCTTCCCCTGTCAGGCCCATGAGCTTCGGTCCTTCAGCCATTCATGTGGTCACTTCTGATCTGTCTTCTGGGTTCAGGGACCTTGGATCAAAGCATCAGCCAAGGGTTGTCCTCATCAGATCCAAAGATTTGGTCATCTTCCACTACAGCAGCATCTCTGATCTGTTTGGGTCTAAGCTCCTGTGATCTGTAGTGGTCTCAGAGCTGAAGCATCGGTGTCAGGTCTAGGGGTTGGGGATTGACTCTGAAATTGTCAGAGCCTTCCTTTCAGATCTTTGGTGCTAGATAGTTCAGCTCAGTTATCGGCTTTTGAGCAGATCCAGGTCAGGTACAGAGACCCACCTGGTTTGGATATCTTATCTCCCACTAGGGTGGTTTTGTGCAACCCTTTGGCATTTGCTTTTGAGGCAGTGAATGGAGCACACTACTTTTCATGTCAGCAGAGTTCCCTTATGCTCTAGACTCCACCCATCCCAGCAAAGAGCCATGGGTCCTAATCCTGTTTTCTTTTTTTTTTGTTTTTTTTTTTGATTAAAAAAATTATCACATAGCTTATCCCATTGGGACACCAAATTTCATCAGCCATGAGACAGTCCACATTCAGGACTCCCCTCAGTCTTCTGAGTCCTTCTCAAATCATTCCAGTATTGAGGTACCTTGGAAACATAAATGCAAGAGCAGGCACTTCAGCTCCCCACAGGAGTGTCTTATTGAATTCACTTATTTCGATGAAGGGGAGTGGTCTACCAAATCAGCACTTGAGGACATCTCAGTCAGGGAAATCCCCAAACTGCTGAAGCCTCCTCCAATGAAGAATCATTGTTTCTTCAGGCATTCATATCTGACTCTGCTACTGCATGGGTGGTCCCTACTGGGGAGATGAGATGGTCAACTTAATCTCTTGGCAGACTTTGAACGAGCCAGATTTGACAGAACCAACACTGTGTAAACCAGATACGTTTCGTGTTGCAACAAAAGGTTGCCCACATTGGAGTAAAGGTCCAGAGGAGGATTCCATGGTAGTAGTGGCAGACACCAACTTCTGTGTCCATCCACCTAACAGGGAATCCAGTGTTTTGGACAACTTTGAGAAGTGGGTTTACACTTCAGCTACTTTCACTCTGAGAGCACTGAAATATTTGACACACATGACAAAATGTCAAACAGATTTGACCAAAGAGCTTTTTCAAATGTCTCTGGGTCTGTGTTTGTGGAGAAGAAAACTGGACTAAGGCCTCTTTCCAATGCCTTGATGCATCAGATTTCCAGTGTGATTGAAGACACAGGCATTATTGTAAGGAGACTAGCTTGGATCTACTTGTGGGAGTTTGTGTAGCCTTTCAAAACATCCTTTATGAATGACCCTTTTGATTATCTCTTTTCAGACCAAAAGTCAAAGGCACACTCTCTAGAAGTGAGCAAGACGGGAAACTGTTTCTGCCATAGGGATGTTTTTCTGCACCCCAGAGGTCCTTCTCCAGGAACCAGAATGGGGTAAGAAACTGTTGTTCCAAAAGTCTCAAGGGTTCTCACTGGACAATTCTGGGAATAGACCCCCCCCCATAGCAGAGAGAGAATTTTAACTGTGGACACTGCCCTTGTAGCAGATGTCTGCAAAACCAAGATTAAAGCCTTTCAGAGAAGGGACCCCTGATCAGTGCTCCTGAACTGTTGCCAGCTGCCATGCTCTGGAGGCAGTAAGTGGGAGTTTACTCTACATGCACAACCCTGGACATCCATCACCAAAGAATTATGGGTGTGAATGATTATAATAGCCAGAGGGTATTGCATTCCCTTTCTTTATTCTCCTCCACCTCCAAAGAAACTTCATAATGTTTCACCCTCTAAAACAAAGTAGCCATTATAGCAATGAAAAGGCTGCTAGATGAGCAAGCTTTCCAAGAGGTCCTACTAGACCAACATGCATCTGGAATTTACACAAGATTCTTTTTGGTGCTAAAACAGAACTGGGACTTTGAGACGACTGAGGTCCAAAATTGTCCCGATCAGTTTGTCAAACGTCAGTTTCTGGATGGTCACAGTACATTCCATCCTTTCTCTGTTGAGGAAGAAAGACTGGATATCCTTAATAGACCGTCAGAATGTGTACTACCACTTTATGATGGACAAGTGATTCAGAAGGTTTCTTCACTTTCGTCTGGGAGGCAATTCATGTCAGTTCAGAGCCAGGTATCCCAAATCTGGACAAATCTCAGTTTCTCCTGGTAAAGGCATTGGATTTCATAGGTGCCCATCTGTACCACAATCCAGATAGCATGGCTGCTGAACAAATTGTGTATCCTACAAAACTATGCACTAAAGCTTCTATCCTGTTGGATGCCACAGCCAGATTGATTCTTCATCTTCTGGGATCGATGGCAACCTTCATCACCCTTGCTCCACTAGCCAGGTAATACATGAGAGTTCCACAGTGCATACTTGCTGTACAGCGGCCCATCACGTACCAACCCATGAATTTTCAGATATGTTTGACATACCATTGCAGAATGCATTTAAGGTGGCAGGTTCAGTCTCCCAAGATATCTTAAGGCTGTCCAGTTGTACCCCCCTAAAGCTGCAGGGACCATGGATACCTCCCAGCTAGGGTGTGTGTGTGTGTGGGGGCCATTGCATGGGAAAGGCTGCCCAAGGCACGTGATCCCTTTTCAAGTCCAGTCTTCACATCAGTGTTCTAGAAATGAGGGTAGTCCTCCTAGCATTACAGGTCCCTCAAGACTTCCTAACTGTGGGGGAGATTTCTGTCCAGATGGACAATGTTAGTAGTCTAGAACATCAACAAACAATGGGGAATGCATTCCTACACCTTATGTCAAGAAGTA
This sequence comes from Protopterus annectens, assembly GCF_019279795.1. NCBI lineage: Eukaryota > Metazoa > Chordata > Ceratodontiformes > Protopteridae > Protopterus > Protopterus annectens. The sequence goes on along the minus strand of NC_056748.1, from coordinate 252,732,691 downwards.
ATGAGAGTGTGGCAATAAGTGACATCATCCTTTCACTTTCTGATAGCAACACATACTGGGGAAATTCAGTGTTCTGATAGACAGATTGAGCAGATCTATCCTTCTGTCTCACAAATGGTTGCTCAGCCCAATGGTGGTGGAGCAGATTTTTCATCAGTGGGACTGACAGTGCTGGGATCTGTTTGTCTGTCTCCTCAACACCAAGTGCAGCAGTTTCTTTGCATTGATCCCCCAGAGAAGTGGAGTCACTGATTGATGCCTAGATGCATGTTTGGCCTCCTAGTTTTTTTTATGCCTTTCACCGTACTCTGATCCCAAATTTCCTGCAGAAAGCATTGGAGAGGAAGATCACAGTCATCCTCATTGCCTCTTTCTGACATTGACAGGTGTGGTTTCCCGTTCTCTGGCCTTATTTGGTACACCCTCCCGTTCTCTGGCCTTATTTGGTACAGCCTCCCTTGGTGCTGAGTCCTGATCCAGACTTTGTGTCACCCATTTGGAATGCCTCACCCAGACATTCAGGCTGTCATTTTAACCCCTTGGTTTCTCTCCTTCCTGTGATGGTTAGTTGGTACAGCCTTTCTTCCCCTGTATATTCTTAAATCTTCAGACTATCCACCAGACAAATTTACAAGAGTAAGTGGAAGAGATTTTTTGTCTGGGCCTCCCAGAGGAATCTGGACCCCTTTAAGGCCCTTGTGTCAGCTCTCTCAGACTTTCTAGTATCTGTGTTTCATGATGGGACCAGTTATTCTACGATTAAGGTCCAGTTAGTGTGTCTGTCAGATTTTCATGTTGGAGAACATCGGCTAACTGTAGTTTCTCTTAGATTATCCAAAGCTTTCCTTCTTAGACCTCCCCTTTGGGATCCTACTTCTCCTGGGATATGACATTTTGCTTCAAGCCTTTATCCAACCACCCTTTGCACCTGGTGATAAGGTGGACATCCAATTCAATATTTATTTATTTATTTATTTTACATTTGTTAACCATGAGAGTCCAACTGGATATATGTCCATTTTCAGTGGAGGCCCAGGGAGAAAAGCTCCAGAGCAGTAAAATCATTAACAAGAGAAATACATGTTAACCAAAAGGTTCAATTAAACAAAATATAGAGTACACAATCTTCATACTTCATATAGAAGTATAGTACATATAAGATAGTGAGTTAACCAAAGAGTGTATTTGCTAACATTCACAGGCTACAGACTTGAAAAACATTTTTTGGTGGCAGTAACTTCAGCTTGGAGAGTATTGTAGCTACAAGCCTTGTCCTGCAAGTCTCCTTATATTATTTTCCACAAAGATGGGGTTTCTCTGAACCAATCCATATGTTATCCCTAAGGTAGCTACTGAGACCTCACTGTGAGACAATGCATCAACCTGCCTGTTTTCTTTCCATATTTTTCCATTAAAGGAAAATATATGCTTCACTTTTTGAATGTGCATTGCCAACTCCATTTCTGTCTTCATTGTACCAAAACCTTCAGGAAGACAGGTCAGCTGTTTGCCAGGTCAAGGAGTTTTAAAAGTATCTTTGGCTAGGTGGTTATCTAACTGCATTTATTTTATTTTGTTTTATTTGATATTTGTTTACTGGGGTGGTCTGACTGGGTCTACAGAACCTGCTTTCAGCAGAGGCCCTGGGAGAAAAGCTCTGCGTACAGGACAAATGCAGTATAATCCAATGCAATGCAAATGACATTAGAAATACTATACAAAATAAGTTGAAAGAAACTGTTACAAGATTACACATCTAGACAATTCTATAGAGTTACAACATAGATAGTAATACTCACTCTCACCATATGCAATGCCTAAGAGTAGATAGTGTCCAAAAGTAGTATGTATGTAGTGCACTGTATGACATTAACTGTTCTAGTACATAAAAAAAATAGAATGTTGGTTTCAGTTAGGAAAGTAATAGCCAGAAAGTTAGTGATGCAGAAAGATAGTGAGTAGAGACATTACAGCTTGAGCAGTAGCTTAAGGATATGGTATAGAAACAGAGATGGAGTTAGGAGAGCTTTAGGCCCTTGCAGGCTGTGAGGGAGTGAAATGTGACAGAAGAGGAGTATGAGGCTCGTGTAAGAAGATGAAAGAGTAAGGTGCAAAGAATTATGCTGGGGGAAGAGAATTCAATGTGATGGATACAAGGGAAAGCAGATAAGTTTGGTTATATAAAAGTTTGTAAGGTGTAAATAAAATGTGGGTTTGGACAAGGTAGAGTTGTATATAATTAGATCATAGGAATGAGGGGGAGTGGCTTGCATGGGATATGAGTAGAGGTGCGGGGGTGGGTGGGATGGGGGCAGGGGAGCGGAGTGAGCAAAGTGAACGGAGTGGGAAGAGCACCCTCAGATGGTTTACCACCAAAAGCAATCAGTGAGGTAGAACGTTCATGGATACAAAAACAAGGTCTCTGAACTCTATAAATACTTGACTTGAGTCACAACATTTAATTTTATGGCTATGGGCTCTTCTTTGTCTTTCCAGGGATGTATTACACTGATAAGAGTAAAATATGCTAAAGTGTTAATTTAGCTTCACCTTCAGCAGTAAAAAGCCTGTGATTCTGGGTAAGTAAATGGGAGTGGGGATATCCATCCAGCAGGTTTAGCACTACAAAACAGAACACACTAATGCACAACTTCACAAATTAAGTTATTAGTCTGAGGCTTGGAAATTGCCTTAGATAGATTTAACTTAGTGTATTGTTCCGTGTGAACCTTTGCAACTGCAGGTAAAATTCAGCTGTGCAAATTTAGGTAGTGGGATATGATAACTTTTGCAGTAGTCAGACTTACTATGCACTTGGTTCAATAGATTTAACTCGATGTATTGTTCCTTGTGAATCTGTGCAACTGCAGATGAAATGCAGCTGTGCAAGTTCTTTAGTTAGTGGGATATAATAACTCGTCTCTCATATTTGTAAAGAAAAAGACTTGACATTGCCTAGGCAAGTCAAAGCTCTTTCAGCTAGATCTGTCTCAACTTCCTCAGCCTTCTTACTGCCTTTTTTGATGACATTTGTGGCGTTGCCACTTGGTCTAAGGTTCATACATTCATTTCTTATTTTAAATTTGATTTGCTGTCCAGGAATAGTGCAGCTTTTGGTTTAGACGGCCTCCAGAACATCTTTCCATGAGACCACCTCAAGACCCAGGTAGCTGCAAACTTTGTCCCATCTGTTAAGGAACACATGGAAGAGACCACATCAGATACAACAGTTATCTACTTAACCATAACAATAGATCTGTGTTGTCTAGTTCCGTCCTTCAACGTCCTGCCTTACGTCCCCCTTCCATTTTATGGAAGATATTTGCTTTGGTTCCTGGTATGACAGTGTATTAAGCTCACTGAGCAATGTCCTCTGCTCTTTTAACTCCAGAGTGGAACCTTTTTTTCCACAATTCTTTTGAGTTTTTGTTTGTTTTTTTATATTTGTCAGTATGTTTTTAATCTGTCTTGGGATTGCGGGAAAATGTGATCTGAAATGTTGTTGGGGCTTGGAAAGGATTCTGGGTATGGGGAGAGAGCTCAGGAGGCTGAGCTGTGGATCCTAAAGTCTAGAGTGGTTGAAGTCAGATCCGAGGTCTGACCTAAAGACCCATCTGTTGAGGAAGGGCAGAAGCATACAGCATAGATCTATTGTTATAGTATATACATAACTTTTGATATGATGATGTATTTTCTGTGTGGATTCAACCTGCAATGTTATCTGGTCTGAGGCCAGCCATCTGAAACGGACTTCAGCCCACCAAGCTCCACCTCCTATACCTTTAATCCCCCTTGTAGCTAGGATTCTCTCTGATCTCGTTTGTTGCCTTCCTGGACAGCAACATGGTCACTAGCTCCATGGGTGTATCCATTTTATATGAAGTTACCATTGTAGCTTGATCTTGTTTCCTTTCCCCCACCCTAGTTTTGTACTTTTACTAGTTGGTTGTTGTAGGATTTTTTTCTGGTAGTTATGTAGCGTAGATGGCTAGGTTTAAGGGTGAATTTTCATCCTGTCTTGTTTGGGGGTTTCCCCATCCAGTGTGGGTTCTATTGTTATAGTGTTTTTTTTTTTCTTGCTTGATGTTTTCTTGGGTGTTAGGTTCCTCGTTGTTCCTTTTTAGTAGTATGGAGAAGAGGTTTAAGAAATGTGTGGTGTGCTGCCACAAGCTCCCTTCCAAAGATACTCGTGACAGGTGTGTGTATTGTCGCACAACCTGAGTTGCCATGCACCCATCTGCAATGGATTTAGCACTCATGCTGTTAATGGGATAAGGGCCAAGTTGATCCTAAAAGGTCTGTTGCCAGCTAGCTACTCCTGTTCTTTTTCTGTTAAGGGTGACAAGGATGACCATGGTCATAAGGATAGCTTTAAGGACCCCATATCTTTGAAGTGCGACAGAAAATGATAGTCTCCCTCTTCTTTAGGTCTGCCAGTTATAAAGTTCCCAGGACTCTCAGCTCCCCTAATGGCTTTGTTATTGTCATTAGCTCTGAAATTGTGGACCTGATCGCTCTCTGTGCTGACTGCAGGGAAGGCTCCTTCTCCGGCTATGAGTATCCAGATTCCTTTATTGTTGAAGTGACCTCAGTAGACATTCTTTCAGAACAAGAGTGAGGGGAAAAAAACATCTCTTTTTGTAGAAAGGTACATTTTCAGGAAGCTTCTTATGAAGGTACCCTCCACTGCATGGGAGTAACCATATGACAGGGGTGATCTGCAGAACCAGGGCTTCTATGTAACTTTCTCTGTGAAAGCCCATTCAGTGACCCTGAGGGGTTGCCTAACCTTCTGAATCTGGAGGCAGTTGGAGGTTGTTTAGATCTACATGCAGAAGCTTGGGAGGCCATCACCTTGGATGTATGGGCATTGAGTCATATCCAGAGGTTGTACAGTTCCATTTTTAGAAACTCTGAACTTTAAGTCCCAAATATCAGATGTGCCAACCCTTCAGGGAAAGAATGATACCAGCAAAATGTAGAAGCTGTTATTTAATAGTCATTTCAAGAGGTCCTACCAGACTAACGTAGATCCAGTGTCTATTCAAGGTTCTTTCTGGTTCCAAAGAAGAACATGGACATCAGGGCAATTTTTTAAGCAAGTCGAATCTCTGGGTAAAACAGACCAGGTTCTGGATGGTCACAATGCAGTCCATCCTGCCTCTCTTGACGGAGGGTAACTGGATGTACTCGATTGGTCTCAAGGGCGCCTACCATCATATAAAGATTAAGAGGCATTCATTGAACTTTCTAAGCTTCTGTCTCGGGACCAGTCATCAGTTCAGAGTGTTACCCTTTGGCCACACTAATGCTCCTTGGGTGTTCACCAAGTGTATGGCAGTTGTAACAGCCTGGCTTAGGCTGCAGGGATTCCAGGTTTTCCCTTACCTGGACAATTGGCTCCTAAATGCCTCCATGAGAGGATTCTTAGTCGGAGTCTTACTTCAGCTGTGCAGTTCCTTGGGGATCATGGTTAACTATCAGTCCAGTTTCCACCCTTTTGAGATGCTAGAGTTCATGGGTTGCCACTTGGACATAGTCTCTCGGAGTCCAAGACTTCCAGTTAGCAAAGTATTGACCCTTTGTTATTGTGGAGTTTCCTTCCTGTCTTACAGAAAGCCTGAAGCTCTCTTCTTCTCAAGCTCTTTGGCCACATGGTGGCCTACATCTGCTCAGATCCCCTAGCGAGATACCACGTGAGTGCTCTACAGTGGTCACTAGTGGTGCAGTGGTGGTCCTTGACACATCTGATGGAGTTCCCCTTTATATTGACAAATGTCTGTTAAGATCGGATTAGATGGTGTTTGGAGTTTCTCTTGGTGTCAACCAGGAGACTGTTCTTCGTCCCCCCTTTCAGCATGGTCACGATGGATGCCTTTCTTCTAGGGTGGGTTGGCATTTTGAAAGGAGGACTGTCTAGAGGACATGGTCCACTACAGATGCCAATCTTCACATCAACGTCATGGATATTAGTGATCTTCCATGTGTTGTAGTTCTTTCATGACATTCTCACAAAGGGTGTGATCTCAGTCTAGATTGATAGTTTTGTCTGTCATTTGGTATCTGAACAAATGGGGGAAGCCTGTTCTTATCTGCTTTGTCAGGAGGCCATCTGGTCTGGCAGTTGATTACATCTCAACAGTTTCTGGTTGTAGTGCACATCCTGGGGAAATCCAGTATTTTGGTAGATAGTCTGAGCAGAAATGTTCTTTTTCCTCTTAAGTGGTCCTAGAATCTGGAACTTGAAGCTCAGTTTTTTTTTGGCGCTGCTGCACTCTGTGTAATATCCTGTTCACATGTGCCACATTCAGCAAGTTCAGCTGCTACTATTCATAAGTTCCTCCTCAAGGACAGTCATCCAGGGATGCTCTTCTGTATGCTTATCCTTCAATGCCTGTGATAATAAAATTTCTTCAGAAGGCAGCCCAGTGCAGAACAACTGTAATCCTCATTCTCCCTTTTTGCCCCATCAGGTGTGGTTCCTTTTGCTTTGGCCTCTTCTGAGGTACCCTGGATCTGATTTCTCACCCAGCAGACGTGGATCTGCCCAACCTTTAGATGCTTATCTTAACCGCATAGTTTCTCCAATTCCCTTGATGACCAGAAATACCAAGCTTTCAGCCAAATGCTCTTTTCCATTTATAATTCTTACATAAAGACCAGTGCTTGAAGCCTGAGATAACACTAAACATATACTGGAGTTATCCCAAGACTGAAGTTTTACAGAATGGTTAACTTCCATGCAGATTTGTTTTACAGTTAATATGAATGGGCTTCATAATCAATGAAGGCAAGTATGTGTATTTAAACAGATAAATTTAAGTTGTAAGTGTAAACTGTAAGTTATTTATAAACAATAACTAAAGCCATTATCAATAAGTAATCCCATAGCAGTCTTTTGGAAGATTCATTTAGCACAGAAATAACATGAAAAGACTAGATTGGGTGTATGTGCATTTGTGGTCCTCTTGTCATTCTTCAGGAAAATGCAGATGTGTTGTAATCGCTTCTATTCAGATTTTAGTTGGTTTGATTTGCACATTATTGCATGTGTATTTATTTCATGGGATGAATGTAAAATTATATAAAAAGAACAGATAAAATATGAGATGCATAGCAAGATAATGTAATTCTAGCCAGAGATTTTAATTCCCTACATGGTCCAAAATATTGTAATACACAGTATCTACTACATTTATTTCCAGAATGAAATTTCTTGAAATACTGTCCCTCTCACTTGAATAATTTTGACTATGGACTCCACTGCCTAGCCAAAAATTTCATACAATAATAATTTTTAAATAAAATTCATAGCACAGTAGTGGATGATTTTATTTATTTGACATTTGTTAACCGGGCTAGTCCAACCGAGCCAGAGGCCCATTTTCACTGGAGACCCGAGGAGAAAAGCTCCAGAGATTTTACAGATTCAAAGAAAAATTAAGACATAGGTAACACTTAATCAAACACAGTTCAAATGAAGTACTAATACAATGGACAGGTAATTATATGTACAGAAAAATGAGAATAAGATAAAAAGCATAGTAAGATGATCGTTGTAATGTCAGTAGTGTGTGTTTTTTTTTTTTAATCAAGCAGGTAAATAATAATGAAAACATACCCCATACTTCTATGTCATGTAATCTCCTAGCTAAAAGGAGTTTATTACTGGCATGTGGGGGGGGGGGGGCTGAAAAAGGTGTACAGATTTTGGTAGGATCATGACAGGGGGAAGACTTTAAGTAAATTTAGTCTAAACTCTTCGTTGAAGTGCTTAGGGTGGGGGGTGGTTCTTATATGTGAGGGGAGTTTGTTCCAGGCTTGGACTACACTGCATTTGTAAAGTAGTTTTCCACAAAATTTATTGGATTTATAGATGTCAAGGAGTTGCTGATTCGATATTCAGAGAGTGTGATTTGGGGTGTAATAGGAGACCAGGAAGGAGAGAGAGAGAGAGGCAGGAAGTAGGTTTGTATAGAACAGTGTGTATGATTTGAAATCAGACATTTAGAGTTATTGGGGGTATTCTAGCCATTTAAGTGAGTTGAGTGCCACGTAGTGGTGTGAGTTTTGTGTGGTGACTTAGTGGCAAATCTGGCTACTTTGTGGTAAGTTTGTTGGAGTTTAGATAAATATATCGAGTGAATGGAGGTGAGAATAGGGGCTGCATAGAGAAGGGAGAGAAGGAAGAGAGAGAGCTATGGAGAGTCTAGTATCTGAGTTAAAAAAATTCTTATTTCAGGATAGTAGTCCTAGTTTTTGGTGTTTTTTTTAATATTTTGCTGAATATGCAGGTTAAGTTTAAGCTCATCATTGATAATTGTGCCTAGAAGCTTTGTGTGGGGTTCGACTTGGATTGTGGTCTTGTCAAGGGATTGATGACAAAGGAAGATTTATGGTGGGAGAGAGAGTTCAAGGAAGGAATAGTAAGCTTTTTTTTTTTTTTGGATTTAAGATGAGCTGAATTTTGGTGAGCCATGTTTGTATGGGGAGGAAAGGAGTCTTGGGTGTGCATGTGTGGAGATCAGATATGTTGTCGGAGATGGCGATGAGTATAGAATCGTCGGCATATTGAATGAGGGAGGAATTGTATACAGGATGCATGGAGGTCATTTATGAATATATTGAACAGAAGGGGGCCGAGGATGGATCCTTGGGGGACACCACATTTTATGGGTAAAAAGGAGGAGCAGGAAGTGAGCCATCTGACCGATTGCTGACTATTGGAAAGGTAGGTGGTAAACCAAGTAAGAGAAGTAGCAGAGATATTTAGATCATTGGAGTTTAAAGAGGAGTAAGGCGTGGGGAAACAGTGTCAAAGGCTTTGGCGATGTCAAGGAAAAGACAGGATACAGGTTTGTTGTTGTCTCTGGCATCAGCTACTGCATGGGTAAAAGCGAACAGTGCAGTAGAAGTACTGTGGTTTGGTCTGAAGCCATGCTGGGTGTGAGTTAGTAGGTTTTCCTGAAGGAGAAAATTAAGTAGTTGAGTATGAATGCACTTTTCAAGTATTTTCATATAGTTTTTGAAATCCTTCCCACAGAGTAAGAAATCATACATAATATGTAATATTCATAAAGATGCTCTCAAGTAATGCACATTGGGGATGCATTATCAGTCTACATGATGTCTTTATTATGTCTGCCAAGTGTGTGTGTGTGTGTGTGTATGTATATATATATATATATATATATATATATATATATATATATATATATATATATATATATATATATATATGGGTCCCCTTCAGAATGCCAAAATTCAAAACTTCAAAATCCATATGATCGCAGACCATATGTTCGAAGTTTTGAAATACCGACATTCTGAACGGGAAATCGCATACAGCGTGGACCGGCAGATTTCCCTTGTTCTCACTGTAGTGCGATCTCGGATTTGGTATGTTTAAGAAGAGGGGGTGTGGGGGGTACAGGGGTGAAGCCATATGAATTTTGGACATTTGAGCGTTCGGTTATGTGAAGTAGATCCATATATATATATATATATATAAATATATATATATATATATATATGTATATATGTATATATATATATATATATATATATATATATATATATGTGTATATATGTATATATATATATATATATATATATATATATATATATATATATACATACATGTATGTGTGTGTAATTCACAAAATAAGTAAGTGCTGCCACCAGGCTGTCAGTGAAACACATACACGTTAATAAAATCCAAGTAAAAGCCAGCAAAGTAAACCACAAAAGTAAATGAATTCCAGTGAAGTAAAACACAGAGATAATCCAAGGGAAGTCCAACAGAGTAAACCACAAAAGTGGATGAAGTCCAGTGAAGTAAAACAGAGATGAGCGCTTTCGGGTCCTATCAAACTCTTCATCAAATATGCCACTCCTAGGTCTATTTAAATAAGGTAACAGCCAATCAGTGACATACTTCAGACACACCTCCTCAAGAATAACCAATGGCATGAATTTAAAAACTACCAATAAAATTCTTCTAAAAAGCCTACTCCCCTGAGCAGCGGGCTTCAGAAGTATATCAGAGCGGAGTCCAGTAAACTTGTCGGCTCTTTTTTCCCAGGCCTCTCGGGTAATTTCTGATCTCCTAGACTCTGAAGTGAAGATTTCTGCTCTTTCTCTGTTAGGGACTTTGTCCCAGGTGGCTCGCCATTCCATTAAGTGTAGTTATAATGCAGCAAATGCTTCTTCTAGGACTGCTGCCTTGGATTCTTTGAGGAGATCTCCTTGGTTTTGACTTCAACTTTTGCCTGATGATATTAAGGCTAAGTTGATGGATGCTCCTCTGGACAACAAACACTTGTTTGAAGTTGCTTTTGATTTGTTTAAGTCCCTTCAGGATAAGGGCAAGGCCTTGCAGGAACCTAAACATGTTTTTGTTTCGCCTGTGCCTAAATTTCAGAGAAATTACCACAATAAACCAGCCTTTGTAGACAGTTTCGCCCCCCCCCCCCCCAGCATAAAGGTGGAAAGCTCCTGCTTCTAAAGCTACCCAGACTTCTGTGACACAGGAATCTCCTTTTCCTGACAAACTAAGTGTTGTCTGAGTATCCTGTTCTCAGCTGCATTCCTCTTTCTCTTTATCTAAAGATTACTCAAGATTCCTGGGTTCTATCCAGCTAGGGTATTCCATGGTCTGGAAAGCTCTTCCGCCTTTTATAGGCATTCCTCAGCCCCCTCAGGAACAGTTGTCTTTCTTTCCAGGGGTGCTTCAGGATCTCCTGACTCAGAGAACTATTCAAAAAGTTCCAGTTTCCCTAAGGGGGAAGGGGTTTTACTCCAGAATGTTTTTGGTGACAAGGAAAGGCACTTGGAGACTGCTATTATCTAAACACTTTTCTGAAAGTCCCCTTTTCAAATATTGTCCCTTCAGACTTTGTTCCCTCTTCTACTTCCTAAGGCATATCTAGTATCTCTGGACCCCAAGGATGCTTATCTTCATACCCGAAGCATTCCTTTTTCAGGAAGTTTTTACTTTTCTTTGTTGCTTCCTGGCATTTTTAGTTCTGTGCTTTGCCCTTTGGCCTGTCTGTTTCCCCAAGGATGTTCACTAAATGCTTCATTCCTGTGATTGCTTTTTGCAGGCTAAGGGGTTTCCAAGCCTTTCTCTATGTGGACGACCACCTGTTTCAGGCATCCTGTCCAGAGACTTTGTTGCAAAATCTTCATTTTGCCGTCTCTGTTCTGCACAGCATGGGTTTCACTATAAATTTTAAAATGTCCTTTCTAATTCCTTCTCAGGATCATGTCTTTCTGGGTGCAGGATCCATACTGTTCCTATGCTGGCAACCCTTCCTCTTCCGAAGGCCTTAACTCTCATTTCCTCTTTCAGTCCCTTCTTCCTCTGACCACAGTAACAGAAATTGAATTTCTGAGAACTCTGGGGCTCATGGCTTCCACCATTCTTATGCTCCCTTTTGCCGAACTTTACATGAGAAAACTTCAATGGTTTCTAAAGTTAGTTTGGCTTCAGCATTCTCACACCTCAGATTTTTAGTTCCTCCTCTTCCTCTTCTCAAGCAGGAACTTCAGTGGTCGATTCAGTAGTTGACTCTCCGTCTAAGGCTCCGTTTTCATCCAACTTTTCCCTCTCAGGAGTTGCTCACAGTTGCTTCAGACATGGAATGGGGAACAGCTTTCGGCTCTGTAAAGGTGCAGGGAGCCTGGTCAACTTTCTCAACAGAAAGACAACATCAACATCAAGGAGATGAGTGCTCTTCTGCTCGTTGTTCGGGCCTTTCATCCTCTTTTCTCCGCAGGATCTCTGAGTGTTTACAGAAAATGCCACAACAAATGGAGAGACAGTGTCTTACTTCTTTGCTAGTTGGCACTCTTAGTGGGGAAACTAGCCATCTAGTATCAAGTGACTCTTCAGGCAGTTTACATTCCTTCACATCAAAACATTGTGGCAGACTCTCTGAGCAGGTCCATAAGTCTATCCCATGAATGGCTGCTTCACAGGGATGTGTTTCTGGACATTGTCGACCAGTGGGGTACTCCACAAATAGATCTTTTTGCCTCCCATCTGAACAGACAACTTCCTTTTTTTTTGTGCCAGAGTCCTAGGTTCTTTGGTTTGGAAGGTGGACGGCCTCTCTCTTTCTTGGAAGGGGATGTTTCTTTATAAATTCCCTCCCCGTCCCCACACTCCAGACGTCCTGTTCAAAATACAACAGAGTACTCCCAAAATTTTGTTGGGGACTCCCTTTTGGCCAAGACAGCATTGTTTCCATTTTCTTCTGCATTTAGCCAAAGGCAGTCATAACTCACAATGTGGACCTACTTGCACAAGACATGGGATGTCTCATCCATCGACACCTGGCTACTCTTCAACTGACACTGAGTGACAGGATCTTGATTCCATTTAGATACCTTTTTTTTCTGAGGACTTGCTTAGGGTTCTGTAGGAAGGGCCAGGAAACTCGCTACTAGGAAATCCTACTAATCCAAATGAGAGGTTTTCTGTTGAGTGTATTTATCGTAAGCTGGATCCACTTTCTGTGGGTGCTCCTTTGGTTCTCTCTTATCTATGTGAACTGCTCAGTGTTGGCTTGGCATATTCTTCTGTTCAGGCCCACTTATCAGCTGTTTCTGCTTGTCTGTCTTTATCACCTCCTTTAGCTTCTAGATTTGAAGTTAAGCAATTCCTTAAAGGTGTCCTACATATTAGGCCTCCCAGGTAGCCTGTTCCTCCTCCCTATGATCTTAATTTTGTTTTAGAAAAATTGACTGAGGCTGCATTTGAACCTGCAGCTTCAGTTTCCTTGCAACATTGCTCTTGGAAGACTGTTCTGTTAGCCCTTACTTCTGCCAGACAGGTGTCTGAGCTTCAAGTCCTTGTGGCTTGTTCTCCCTTTTTGGTGTTTCATAAGGACAGGGTGTCCCTTCATACTAATCCTTTTCTGACCAAGGTTGTGAATTTGCCCACTTTTTTTCCTTCTCTGCAATCTGTCAGCATTTGGATGTGCATGGACAGCTCAAATTTTATTTAGGTAAAACTAAGACTTTTCGTAAATCTGATCAGCTCATTGTTTCTTTTTATCCTTGGTCCTTAGGATTGGTTGTGTCCAAGCAATCTGTTTCTTGGATTTTTAAAGCCATTTATTTTTGTTATTTTCATGGTAAGAGCCTTCCTTTTTCTGTTAAGGCTCATTCTACTAGAGCTGTGGCTTCTGCTGATGCTTTTATCAAGGGTTTAGATACTAACTCTGTTCTTGATGTAGCTATCTGGACTTCTCTACGTACATTTACCAAGCACTATAAGTTATATGGAATTTCCAGAGCTAGAGCAGCTTTCTCTAGTGCATCCTTCATGGGTTCCTAGAGAGCTCTGCTGGTTCTTCCTCCTCCCTTTCTTCTTCCTGGGCTTTGGCACTCTCCCTATTGCAATGAATACTGCAACAGTGAAGTGGAAGGACATTGTACACGCTGTGTAAGATCTTAGAATAACTGTAGATGTCCATATTTTCACTGTTGCAGTATTCACTCCCCCCTCACTCCTCTGCTTAGTCCTTTTCTCTTGTGGATGTACCGATTACCTATTTTCTCCTATGACTGGCATTCCTACTGGGGCTTTCAGTTCTGAGGACGGTACTTCCAGATGTCACCTTTATGCCCTACACGAAGTGATGAGCAGACATGTGACATGGCATACCTTAAAGCAACCTAAAGGCTTTGGTGTACTGGCTGGATGTCGGGCCACTCTTGGCAGGGGATCCCTGTAGTAATGAATACTGCTGCAGTGAAGATGGCATCTACCATGATGTTAACATCTTACACAGCTGTACTTTCATGTTGTTATTCATCTCATTGACATACTTCTTTAAGAGCTGCATCACTTTGTCAGTCAGTATTTTCTGAACATTTGTACATATTTGTATTCTTGTTCTGTCTGGTTACATTTTGTGTTTTTGCTTGGATATGTTTGTCTAGAATAAATGCCTTCTGCATGCCCTTCCAAGTTTTCCACACACTGCAAATAGTTTTCAGGTAATATTCATCTGCATTTAAATTTCCATGTTATAGTTTCATTGTACAGTTCAGCTTGCTCGGACTTCTCATCTTATAGATGTGCATTTCCAGTACTTGTCCATGCTGTTGTAGAGTACTTCCTTCAGGGCATACAGAAGCATTTTCAGATTTTACAGCAGTGGCTCTCTCCATTTCAGTAGTGCCTACAAATAGCTCATTTTCTTTGCAGAATAAATAACATTCAGAGCTCTCTTATTTTTCCTTTTGCATATCCTTGTAGAGTGATTCCTTCAACCATATCATCTACAAAACTGGTCAAACCTTTGACATTTATTGTTCTTATGTTTATGGCCACACCTTGTACAAAGCTTAAATTTAACTGCATCTTATTTATTGTGCGCCTTATAGCCTTCTTTCTCATCACCATTAGTGTTACAATACATTCTTACTTTATGCTTCATTTTCACTTTATTGCTTGGTTCATGTTTTATCTTATACATGTAATATTTCTGTTTAGTTTCTTTAGCTTCTACTTGTTGACTGCAGCTGGACTATCTTTCCATGAAAGAACACACTATTATGAGGGCTTCTTGCTAGTTATTATATTGAAAAAAAAATGAATGACTTTATGAATTTTTAAATATAGATTATTTTAGTCTACTTCAGACTGCTCATTGGCTTTTGGCATGGTCCCATCCATTTCGTGGGTGGTAGCCCCTTTGGACAACCTTGCTGATTGGGTGTCCAGAAAGGCTTTGTGAGAACCCACCGTAGGGTAGCCCATCCCATGTAAACCTGATAAGGTGTTGTCAACCCCCCCACCATGGCTAGGTCTTTATGAGCCAGGAACCTGCTGCAGCCACCAAAATAAGGCAGCTCTGAGGAGAGTGTGTTGGTCCATCCATCAAACAGGGAATTTTGGGCATTGGACCAATTTGATAAGCGTGCATATGCTTCAAGCCACAGTTGCCCTGTGTGCTCATAATTTACATGGTTCATTTGACTAGACTCAAGTGTAAACTGGTTTCGGAATTGTCTCAAGTCTGTGGCAGCTTTCCAGTTCCTGGGTGCCCATACATTAGCTGTCCATAATGCTTTTTATTTCTAATGTATCCATGAGGCTGATTTCCCTTGGAGCCAGTGTTTGTTCATGTAACTTCATGGATTGCTTTAAGGTGTCATTCCTTAATGCGGCTTTTGATGGTTCCTTTTTGTTTAGATCCAAAGTCAAGAGGAGTGAGCAAAATGGGAAGACTTTATCTCCCAAGGGGTTTCATTTTTCTACCCTCAGAGAACACTTTCCAGGAGCCAGCAATGGGGGAGAAAAATGTTCTTCCGAAAGTTCCAATAGTTTTCCCAGGACTCTCTTGGTGGTGAGCCCCACAAGGCAGAAGCGGGGGGGGAGGGGTCAAATGGCACTTTCCACGTGACAGGGGCTGTCCATAAAACCAGTGCTTCAGAGGTTCTTTCTCTGGCAAGGCTTTCCAGCATTTTTGAATGATTGCCTGGCTGCTGTCCTCTGGATATAGTCAGGGATCTCTTAGCTGCCCACCCAAAATCTTTGAATGCTATCACCTCCAATGTTTGGGTGTTGAGAGTTATTACTGTAGCCTAGTCTGTTTCCATTCCATGATCTCCAAACATGAGTCAAAGGTCCCTTCCCAACATTCCACCCCATTTATTGAAGGGAAGCAGCAGCAGAAATCAACACACTGCTTATGAAATGAGTCATCAAGGAGGTCCCACCAGAACAGAGCGGATCCAGAATCAACTCAAGATTCTTTATAGTGCCAAAGAAAATCAAATAATTCAGGCCTGTTCTGGACCTCAGCATGCTGACCTTTCATGTAAAGCAGACCAAGTTGGTAATGATGCAGTCCTCCATTCTGCCTCTTCTAAGTAAGGATGATTGGATGTGCTTGGTTGACCTCAAGGATGATTACTGCTGCATAAACATAGCAAGGCACTCCAAGAGGTTCTTGTGCTTCAGGCAAGGAGCCAGTCATTGCAGTTTTCTAGCCCAGCCGTTTGGTTTTAGTACAGGTCCCTCTGTACCTGGATGACTGGCTCCTCAAAATGACCTCAATGATATCATTAATTCAAGAAAAGGATTTCTTGTTCTATCTTTGCCAACCCTTATACATCGCAATTAACTTAAAAGATCCGACCTGGACCGTGTCCAAGCCCTGGAATTTATCAGATGCCATGTGGACACTTCCAGCCAAATTGCCAGGCTGCTAATATCTCAACTGGAATTCCGTATGCCTTCAAGCCAGTCAAGTCAAACACTCCAAAGGCCACCAGCTTCATTACTACTCTGCTTACTAGATCTTATATCAGCAGCTATTCTCTCTTTTTTCCGTGGCCAGATTCTTCATGATGATTCTACAGTGGATATTGTCTGTTCATAAGATCATAAGAGATTAGTAGGCTATCGACCCAGAGGTCAGAGGTTCAGTGGTTCTTTACAACAAATCCTATGACCTTCTCCTTACTCCTCACCAAGATCTGTCAATGCTACATTGTCCCTTTATTCTTTCTCAGCTCATAGCAGCAGTCAACAAAGATGCTCGTCTTCTGGTGTAGGAGTGCATTTTGAAGGGAAGCTGGCCCAAGTTAGCTGGTCCCCATCAGAGGCCTGCCTTCATTTCAAGGTTTCTGAGATGAGCAATCCTCCTCATGTGACAGGCCTTTCAGGGCTACCTCCCCAGGAATATGATTGCTGTACAGATGGACAAAGTGTCGGGAGTATGGTACTTAAACAAGTAAGGGGAACCTGATCTTAACCCCTGTGTTAAAATATCCATGAAGGTTTGGCAATGGGCAATGTCCTCTCAATATTTTCTGATAGCAGTGCATATACCAGCGAAGTCCAACAACCTTGCACACAGTTTCAGCAGGAGTACCCTGATGTATTAAGAGTGGACCCTCAATTCTTCAGTGGCAGCTCAGATTTTCTGCTGCTGTTGCCAGCCTTGCTGCATCCTGTTTGCCCTCCATTCATTACCAAATCCAGTAGCTTCTTTGCCCTGGTGTCTCCTGAGGGGCAGTCATCCCCAGGTGCTGTTCTGCATGCCTACCCCCCGTCTCCTAAGAGCTTATCCTCCAACTCCAGCAATAATCAAGTTTTTGCAGGAAGCTGCTCATTGCAGAGTGACAATGACCCTTCTTGTTCCTTTTTGGCCCAGCCAGATCTAGCTCCCCTTCCTGTGGCCTCATCCGAAGTGCCCTTCCTGAGTCCTGGATCTTGTTCCAGATCAGATCACCCACCTGTTGGGTCAGCGTTATCTGAATCTGAATCTAAAGGCTCTCAAATTGACCACTTAGTTCCTCCAATTCCCGTGATGCTCAGAGAACACGGGCTTTCCAAGAGAGTAGTGCATATCCTTTCCTCTTCTCAAAAATCCTGCACCACAAATGTGTATGATAGCAAATGGAAGACATTTTCAATTTGATCTGCTTCAAAGGGTCTCGACTCCTCTTCGGCTGTGCTGGATGCTGTTTTGGCTGATCTCTTTCATTCTGGTTTGAGCTACTCCATTGTTGAAGTTAATTTGCCACTTTTATGTAATTTCCATAATGGCCAGATCCAGCTTCCCAAAGCATCTTGAGACTTTCCAAAGACTACTTGAAGGGTTTAGACTTCTGATGAGATCCTGTTCCCCACTTGTAGTCTTCCCCTTGTTCTGCAGGCTTTGACAAGGGCACCCTTTGAACTCTCTGGCACCGATTCCAGGTTCCTTTCTTGGAAGACTCTCCTTTTGGTAGCCATTACCTTGGCTTGTAGAGTGTCAGTGCTTTAAGCCTTGTGCTGTCTGCCTCCACATCTGGTTTTCCACAAAGATAGTTTCATTGTGGCCTAATGCATCCTCTGTTCCCAAGGTGGCAGTCAAATTTGAATCAGTGTATGTAACTTCAAGTTTTCTTTCGAAATTGCATTAGTAAAGGAAGGTACATATTTCACTGTTTATATCCCTATCACCAGCTTACATTTTTTGGGATAGAATTAAACACTTCAGGAAATCTGATCAGCTGTTTGCATCCTTTTCTAAAGCTAGACTTGGAAAGCCAAGGTCTGCTTTGTCTACATCTCCAAAAATCTTTGTCTTCCATCTACACCCAAGTACTACTTGCTGCTCATTCTCCTGAAACTTTAACTTCATTATGTCTATTTTGTATAGATTTCTGTGATTTTACAGCTTTCCATCTCCCTCTGAGCTACTCTGGTTTAGCCGCTTTACTGCCTACTTCAACTACTAGCCATGGACTTTCTTCAGGCTTTTATGTTCTTAGTGTGCCTCCAGCCTGAGAATCTGGTAGTTCACAGTGCTTGTCATAGTATTTGTGTCTTTGCTAATTTTGTTGGACTGATGGATGAAAATTAGCATAAAGAAATGTAACTGGAGTAGGTAGTCAGATTTTCTGTGAAGTTGTATCATACGTTTCAAAACAGCAAGATGGCAATCTTCAGCTTTTGCTGTACCTCTTTATCGTTATATTCTTTACTGTTTGGATGTTCTTCATAGTCGCTGATGTTCATCATGTTACACTGCTGCAGACATTACATTTGGGTTATCCTGCCGTCGGGCGGTTCCCCAGTCGGCCTGAGTTCCAAAGTCTTGGTCCGGCATCGGTTGCTGTCACCTCCTCCCTGACGTCAGTGCGACAGGGGTATACAAGATGCAGCCGACGCCATTTTCTTCAGTCTTTCTTGCTGCGCGGTGCCCGAAGCAAAAGCAGTTCGCAAGTGCCATTTGGCCGTCTCCCGAGATTTTCATTCCGGATCCAAAACCGAAGTCTTCTACAAAGCTAAGTACCCCGTTGGGGAAACTTTTTCTTGCCTCAAACCGATGTCAGTAAAAGTTAATAACTGTATTTCTTGTGGGAAGCAAATGCCTCATAAGGATTTCCATTCTTATTGTATCCCATGCCTAGGCCCAGACCACAACGTCACTGGTTGTCGGTTTTGTGCTAGGTTTAACAAGCGCTATTAAACGTCTGTTTGATTTTGCCCGACATTATTTTGGTAGAAAATTCAATTATACCATGCCGTCGGAACTTCCAACGACCGGAATACATAAATAGTGCAGACAATGATAGGCATCAAGGCCCAAAACTGAAGACAAAGCCTCTTCTAGGCTAGTCGCCGGTTCTCCGGTCTTCAGCAAGGCACCTTCGCAGCCCCTGACGACTGCTTCTGTAGAACCACAGGCCGCCTCTGACTCCCACGTGGAGATGGCTGGGCCTTCGGACACACAAGTTATTCAGCCTACCGAAACTAACCCTTCAGAGGGATCTGGAGTAGCTGAGCTGCCCGCAGCTTCAGAGGGTGTTTTCAGACCTACTCAGTTAAGCATTAAACCCTCTGCTAAGTCTAAACCAGCTTTAAAATCAAAGAAACAAATACAGCATTCTCCAGCACAGGTCTCCATGCCTAAGAAACAAATGCTCAAAATGTCCGAAGACCTAATCACTCTGATCAGGGTTCCCATCCCCCTCCTGATAAAAGGCCTAGACAGGATGCAGACTATGACTCATCCGACCAGGTGTCCATCTCTTCAGATTCATCCTCAGACCTAAGATATTCTTTACCCCCTTATGAGGATTCTGATGCTGAGGAGTCAATTCCATCAGCCTCTCCGCCTGAGGACTACTCCTTTGGGGAAACTTTGCATACCATGAGGGAGCATTTCCATTGGGAAGGCCAGGATTACTCAGAATCCAAGAAAAGGCACCGAGACTTCCTTTTATTACCACAACACAGACCCCTTGCTATTCTGCCAGTGTTCGATATTGCGGATGATGTGTATACTGAATCCAGCTTAAATCCTGATTCCCTACCTCCAGCCCCAGTTAAACCTGACAGATACTACAGAGTCCCTGACTCTCACAAATTTCTGTAAAAAGCCCTGTTGCTGAACCTGAAACTATTTCTCAGGGACCCAAAGGGGTGAAGGCCTCATCAGCCAAGAATCCAGTTCCCTCTGACAGAGATTCCAGAGCATTAGACAGATGGGGAAAGAAAGTATATACGTCTGCAACTTTAGCAATGAGAGCCTTAAATTGCCAGTTTCACATACTAAAATATCAGCAATTTTTACTCTCACTTGAAACAAAAAAAATGCTTCCAGATTCAGATCCTCCTACTTTTAAAGCAATGCAGGATTTATTGCATGCAGCTGAACAGGTGGGAAAACATACTTTGCAATGTGGTTTTGATTCTTTAGAGGCCTCCTGTAGAGCAGCAGTTACAGGCTCTGTCATTAGAAGACATGCTTGGTTAAAAGAACATACGTTAACAGATCATGTTAAAGCAAACTTATTGGATGCACCTTTGCAGCAGGATGTGTTATTTGGAGCTAAGGCAGAAGAGGTATTAAAGAAAATGGAGGATAAGGCAAAATCTATGCAAATGGTGAAGGATTTCTTACAGATTCAGCCTCCTAGATTTAGCAGAAATTGGCCAACTAAGAATTGGTCCTTTCCAGCTACAGACAGACCTCAAAGGGGCAGATACAGACGTCCAAGAGGTAGAGGTCAATCACCAGGTCTTTACAGGCCTCGACAATGGGTTGCATCAGGCCAGAAAGAAGGGGAAGACCGGCTCCAACCATATAAAAAGCAGCCCCAATGACTTCCCACTACAGCTGCCAAACAACTCTCTCTTGGCAGCCCCCTTGGGAGGAAAACTGGCACTTTTCTATCGCAATTGGCATATGATCACCAAAGACAAATGGGTTCTCAACATTGTATCTCAAGGTTACAGGTTCCACTTTCACACTCTGCCAAGGTTAAAAGGAATGCCAAATCTGCCACCATATCAATGGGCAGAGGCTCAAAAACAAATTACAGCACTCATGGATATGAGAGCTATTCAAAAGGTACCACCACAGGAGCAAGGACAAGGATTTTACTCAAGACTCTTTCTGGTTCCCAGAAAGGAGAAAGCCTAGAGGCCCATTCTGGATCTTTCTTCTCTAAACACTTACCTGGATGTTCCGAAATTCAAAATGTTGACACTACAACAGCTTCTTCCCATGCTGGGCAAGAAAGCTTGGCTAGTGACATTGGACCTCAAGGAGGCATACCTGCATGTCCCTATCAGACAAAACTGCAGAAGATACCTCAGATTCATAGCTGGTTCAATGCACTATCAATTCTCTGCACTGCCCTTTGGCTTATCTACTGCGCCCAGGGTCTTCACAAAGTGCCTGACACCAGTAATTGCATTTTACAGACAGAAAGGAATTCAAATTTATCCGTACCTGGACGACTGCCTGATTCAAGCAGAGAGCAAGGACATTCTTCTAAAGCATCTGGCATTTGTAAAAAAGTTATTAAGTTGCCTGGTGTACACAGTAAACGAAAAGAAATCAAAACTAGTGCCCTCACAAGAGATAATATTCCTGGGTGCCAGCTTGAACACAACGGCCCAGATGGCTTATCTCACGCCAGACAAGCAAGGACAACTGACTCACTACTTTCATTTGATGGCAACAAAGACCCAACTCCCTGCAAGAAAAATTCTGCAGGCCTTGGGTTACATGGCATCTTGCATACTACTAATTCCATATGCCAGACTGCATATGAGGAAACTACAGTGGTACCTAAAGAATGTATGGTCTCAACACTGTCAAAGTTTGGAAACAGTTATACTACTAAGTCCTTGCCTTCAACAGGAGTTTCAGTGGTGGGCTCAAGCTTGTTACCTCAACAAGGGACAGCCTTTTACTCAACCCTCAGCCAGGCAAACACTGGCAACAGATGCATCGTATTACTCCTGGGGAGCACACATGGTGGGCAACTGTATTCAGGGCAAGTGGCCCGCAGAACAAAGGCATCTTCACATCAATCAAAAAGAGATGCTAGCTGTACAAAATGCCCTTATAGCTTTCAAGGACCTGCTGCATCCAGGACAACTACTACTAAAGACAGACAACACTACAGTTATGTGGTACATAAACAAGCAAGGGGGCACTCACTCCTATCCCCTCTGCAGGCAAGCCATGACCTTGTGGAACACAGCTCTAAACTATCAAGTTCATCTGCAAGCACAATTCCTGCCAGGAGGGAAAAACACACTGGCAGACGACTTAAGCAGGAACATCATGGATCCCCACGAATGGGAATTGAATCCACAAATATTCAGAATAATAACACAGAAATGGTGGAGCGCGGACATAGATCTATTTGCATCCCCCAATGAACTGCCAGCTACAGAAATTCTGCACAAGGAGTTACCATCCACAAGCATGGAAAGTGGATGGCCTCTCATTCAGCGGGAAAAACCTACAAATATACGCTTTCCCACCACTACCTCTCCTGCCAAAGGTACTCATAAAAGCCAGGCAAGAAGAGGCAAAGATGATCCTGATTGCACCAGACTGGCCACGCCAGCACTAGTGCCCAATCTTAAAGAACTTAGCACAAGGACCACCCTGGATTTTGCCTCAAATCCCACTTCTGCTGACTCAGCACAACAATCAGATACTACACAGACAACTAAAGACCTTAAACCTAGCTGCATGGAAGATTCCTTAATCAAGCAAGCAATGCCACTCTCCAAAGCTGTTATGGATGTCATTCTGGAGGCCAGAAGGCCTAGTACCAGAAAAGCCTATTTGGATAAATGGAAGACTATTCTGTGCCTGGAACCAAGCTCACACCCTTGACCCTCATGTCCCAAACATTCCACAGATACTACAATATTTAACTGAGATGCTGGACAAAGGCCTCTCCTTCTCATCCATCAAGATCCACGCCTCTGCCATCTCTGCTCATTACAACACGTATCCACCAATTTTCTCTAATCCTTTGCTAAGACAATACCTCAGAGGGGCTAAAAACATAAGACCGCCCCGTAGAGCACCTACTCCTACTTGGGACCTCAACTTTGTTTTGGAAAAATTAACTTTACCTCCTTTTGAGCCAGCTAACACAGCAGAATTAAAACATATCTCTTTGAAAACTGCCCTGCTCCTGGCCAGTAACATCAGCACGAAGAGTTTCAGAATTACAGGCACTAATGGCAGTGGAACCTTTCCTCATTTTCCACCAGGACAGGGTGTCTTTAAGAACTAACCCTACGTTTATGTCAAAGGTGGTATCCAGTGTGGCTCTAAACCAAACTATTCATTTGCCAACTTTTTATCCAAAACCACAGAATAAAGGGGAGAGACTACTGCATTCCTTGGATATTCACAGGCAGTTACGCTTCTACTTGGACAAAACCAAAGCTTTCAGGAAATCTGAGCAATTATTGGTAGCATATGCTGCAGGAGCACAGGGAAAAGCCATTTCAAAACAGACTATTTCAAAATGGATAGGACATTGTATAATGCTTCTGCTATACACACCATGGGAAACCTGTACCTAGCAGCATTAGCTCTCACTCCACTAGGGCAACAGCCACTTCAACTGCCTACCTCAGAGGAGTACCTACCAAGGATATTTTGGAAGCAGCAACTTGGAGTTCTGTACATACCTTCACCAAGCATTACCATCTGCCTCTGTACTCTAAATCCAGAGCTGGCTTCACCACTGCAGTGCTGCAGGGCCTTATAGCCACCCCTAATGCCTTATAGAACCAGCCACCCTACCTCAGCTTTGGGATTCTACCCAAGTGTAATGACTGTAGCAGTGTAACACGATGAACATAGTACAGTTTTGTACCTACCATAACTGTAGATGTTAGAGTGTATACACTGCTGCAGTCCAGGTTACCCTCCCTCCTTCCCCTCTTACTTGCTGGTACGTACCTATGTCTTCTACCCTTTACTACCTATGGGGAGTATTTGCTGGTAGCTGAAAGTTGTTTGCTTTTCTTATGTATGTTTTATTAGCAATTTGAATTGCCTACCTATTTGGGGGCACCTGACATCTGGAGCAAGAAAAACTGAAGAAAATGGCGTCGGCTGCATCTTATATACCCCTGTCGCACTGACGTCAGGGAGGAGGCGACAGCAACCGACGCCGGACCAAGACTTTGGAACTCAGGCCGACTGGGGAACCACCTGACGGCAGGATAACCCAAGTGTAATGACTGCAGCAGTGTATACACTCTAACATCTACATTTATGGTAGGTACAAAACTGTACTTTTGCAGTACTCAAGTCTTGGGAATTCCTATCTGCAGGAGTCCATGGTTGGCCTGAACACCAGAGGATTTAATCACTTCCCAGCCACTTTTACTGTGTAGTGTCTGTGCCATAAAGGAGATGTTGTCTGACCCTGACCCCCAGTCCTCAGTTCTTGGTGTGTTGACCAATGTAGAATACTGTCAGTTGAATTATCAGTTCTTGATTAGGTCTGAAGGCCAAAGATTATTGGGAAAAGCCAAGTACCTTGATGGGGAGCTGCCTTTATATTTTCTTTACTGATTTTGCTCCTGATTGATGTCAGTGAAAGTAAATAATTGCCTTTTACATATAAAGCAAATTCCCTGCAGGGACATTCACTCATATTGTCTTTTTTGCTTAGACAGAGAACAGGATATCCCTAGCTGTATGTTTTGTCCTTTTTTTTCCAGCAAGTGAACTATTAGGATGTCAGGCTAACTCTCTCTACCTATACTTTTGTGTATGTACTGCTAGGCCTAGGCATGCAGTGTCATCTGGTGGCCCCCAGGATGAATTCCTAAGAATGGCAAGTTGAAGTGCCAAAAGGAAAAAGAGGTTGGGGGCACTGACGACACTGTAGTGGTGCCTGATTCCTAACCCTGGCTGTAAGTCATTGAATCACACAAAGAGCATCTGTAGACAGTGACATTGGGGCCCAGGACCTCTGATGCAATCCTTATGGATGCCACCATGTCATTGGCCCTTCTATGTCTTGGTGAGCCAGAGGTGGGCAGGCATTGTTTTGGTCTTCCAGTGCTTTGCAGATTCCACTATCCAATGCTTCCACCTCAGTTCAGCAGGGTAAGGGTGAAATCGCTCTTGATTACAAGTAGTGACACTTCTCCTGGAGCCTGGTCTGAGGCCATGACCAGCCATCCATATCCAAAGGCTTTGCCTCCTGCCAGAACTAAACCCAAGCATCTTAAGCTAAAGCAACAACAGGAGTTGTCCCAGCCTTTGCTGCCTTTATTGCTAGCTCCTTCAACCCGGGTCACCTTACAGGACCTTATGAGACTGGCTCAGACGTTTATGGATGTCGTGAATTCCAAGCAGTCTCCCTGGAAAAGGAGCCTGTGGCAGGAACTTCCCCTGGAAAAGGAAAGCAAATGCCATTCCTGTGATTCCGCTGAGTAGAAAGTGGATTATACAGGTACCTACCCCAACACCAGTATCTTGATTCAGATTCTTAGGTCTTACTTGCAGTTTGAGGGCACACTACAAAGGATGAAATAGAGTCCAGAGAGTTCTCCCATGCTCAGAGCAGTTACAGAAGACTTCTGAGTCTGCCTGAAACCAGACCTTTGGTGATTCTTCCACTTGTCTTGGGTAATATGTTTGACAACATATCCGTGCAGCCTGGTTCCCTGTCCTCTGCTCCAAGGAGACCATACCAGATCTTTAGTGTGCTGGACACCCATAGACAGTTTTACAAGAATCATGTGGCAGACCTAGCTGTGATGTCTTTGGACTCTGGATCCTAATTAGAAAAATACTTAGCCTGCTTCATGAACCCTTTGCCAAATGACAAAGTAGAATGCAAAATCTTTTTGGCAAGAAAGCTTACACTTCTGCCACCCTGGCTACTAGAACTCTCAACTGTTAGATCCATGTGTTCAGATACCTTAAGTTGGTCCAGGAACAGATACAGAATAAGGTAGAGGAGATCCCGCAATCCAGGATAAGAGTCTCAAGAGAGACATTAAGACATTAGCCAGTGTTGGTTTCAGGTGTCCAGACAGCCACTTAAATGTGATTGAGATGCTCTTGATGCAACATGCAGGACTGCAGCAATTAGGGTATTTTACCAGGAAACATGATTGGTTGACTAGTTACCCCCTCTAAGAACATGTTAAAGTGTAAATCCTTACTACAACTTTGGACAAAGAGTTTCTTTTTGTACACCCTGGCAGCGAAAGGGTTCCATAAAGCAGTGGCAAAGGGAAAGACCATGAAATCTGTCAAAGAACTCTGCCTTTCCCCACCATAGTGATATAAAATTATTCTTCCAAGTTTTGTTTCTTTCCCCGCTCAACTGGACAAACCCATACAACCTAGGGGAAAAAGACAAATTTATGTGGCAGTATGACTCCTGCACTAGTGTGTGTGTATGTTTGGGGGGGGGGGGGTAAACAACTTAAAACCCAGTAGGAAGGAGCTGTGATTATTGCAAACACCTCCCACCCCCTTCTCTCCAAAGACCCACTACAACCCTTTTCCCTGTCCCATTTTAGATTCTAATAAAACCACCTCATGCCCAGTCAGATTCAGTACCTGTTGCATTAAAGATGATTTCTTTCAGTTTTCCACAAAGAGTTGGTCACAGGATTTTACTCAAGACTCTTCTATGTTCCCAGGAAACAAGAATCTTGGAGACCCATTAAGACCTTTCCACACTAAATAAATTTCTCACGGTCCCAAATTTCAAGATGCATACTCTCCACAGACTATTACCTCTCATCACAGCAGGGGCAAGGATGGTTACCTTGGACTTAAAAGATGCTTATCTTCACATTCCATTTGCACAGGAACACAGGAGTTGCCAACACTTCAGATTAAAGGGATCATGCTTCCAGTTTTACACTTTACTGTTTGGTTTATAAAGTGTGCCCAGCATCTTCAAAAAATGTCTGGCACCTATCATTGCCTATTTTGAGACTAAAGTGGTCCACGTTTACACTTATCTAAACAAATGCCTGTTCCAAGCTGTATCCCTAGATGAGTTCCATAGAGCAATGCACATCACTGTGGAATATTGTCAGAAGGTAAGTGTAACCATAAACATTGAAAAATCCCAATTGTGCCCTTTCACAAGTTACCTTCCTTGGAGCAGTGTTGGACTCAATTCAACAGAAAGGTTTCCTGCCTCAGGACAAGATGCTGTCTAACTTTCTTAAGCCTTTCTGCATTCAGGAAGCCATTTTGCCCTGAGACTTCCTCAAGCTACTGGGGCATATGGCATCTTGCTGCCCCCACCGCCGCCCCCACCGTCACCCACACCCACACCAAAGCTTCCAAAGCCATACACGAGAACGCTACAGTGGTTTCTGGAAAAAAAACTGCTGGCCCCAGCACCAACTGCTTCTACAGACTTTGATCCCTGTCCTCCCATCAGGTTCATAGGATTATAGATGAGCACTAGGCTAGCTACCCCTTGAGGGACATTTTAAGGTTAGCCAATTTCCCTCTCATTGATGAGAATCAAACCCTGTAGCTTATATCTGTAAGGCAAACACTTTAACCATTATTCCAGTCCCTTCCCCTGCTTTAAAAGGCAGATTTTATGGTGGGAGAAAACATTTTCAAGTACCTGGATGCCTACAAAGTTCTGACCAAAGACAGCTCAGACCTGGCATGTGGCACTCTCTTAGCAAATCTAGCAGTGCAAGTAATGTGGTATAAGGGCATGGTAAAACATCATGTAAACATAAAAGAAATGGGTTCTAGCCATGAAAGCTTTCAAAGACTGTCAAAGACCAGGTCCCTTAAAAATCCAGACAGACAACACCACAGTCATGTGGTGTATAAACCAGTAAAGGTTGACTCAGTCCTACCACCTATGCAGGTTAGCAGTGAGACCCAGCTTAGAGGCTGCAGCTGATACTCATAATTTCTTACATTCCAGGGCAAGACAAACTCCTAGAAGACAACTTGAGCGGAATTTTTCTAGACCAAAACAAATGCTGAAAACAGAGATCTTTCTCGAGCAGGTGCACTTGTGGGGTGCGCCTGTGAAGGACATTTTTGTGTCCTCCCAGAACAGATGACTGAAAATATTCTGTTCCAGAATGAGACATAGAAGACAGACACCTCCTTCTCTTGGACAGGGCTATTTCTTTGTCTTCTCTCCTTTACCCCTTATCCCCAGGATACTTTGGGAGATCAAGGAAGATGAGACAAAGATGATCCTAATTGCACCTCAGTGGCCTAGACTGCACTGGTTCTCCTATCTGCTCGCTGTCAGTGGAGGAAAGATCAGGCCTCAGGTTGAGGTGAGCCTTCTTTCCTAGGACAAAGGGTCTATCATTCCCCCAAATCTACTAACACTGCACCTCACAGGTTGGATAATTTGTCCTTAATCCCACCAAGCACCTATTTGCTACACCACTACAAATGCCTCCTTGGAAAACCACACTTTCTCTAGCTTTGACTTCACCTAGATGCATTTCTTAACTGCAAGCCCTCATACAAGGAGCCTTTCCTGATCCTTCGTAAAGACAGAGTCACCCTGAGGACAAATCTATCTTCATGGCCAGGATTGTCTCAGAGCTATCTCGCAACCAAGCAATTCACTTTCTATTTTTCTAAATCCACGAAACAAGGGAATTGGATTTTCCATGCCTGGGACATACACAAACAACTGGTGTTATATCTGCACAGAGCAAATATTCCTGACATGGCAGACCAACTCCTAGTTTCCTTTGGAAAAAGTAAGGAGGGGTGGCCTGTGAGTAAGCAAACTATATCAAAATGGATTTCCAAGAGTATTGCTTTGTTCTACTCTTATCTTGATGCCCATTACAGCCGATTTTCTACAGAGCGAAAAGCAGATACCATAGCCATCTTTAAGGGTAACTCTGTGCAGTCTGTTCTAGCAGCAACTACTTGGCCCTCAGTACACATTTTTATAAAGAATAACAACCTTGGTTCTACCGTGAGAGCCAGAGATAGGTTTCCCTTTGCCATCAGCAAAGTCTGTCTCACCAGCTCCTAATACTTACCACTCCTTCCCATAGTTTTGAGTGTTTTCTCAAGACTCCATACTGCAACAGTGACTGAAGAACATAGTACAGTTGTTTTGCAGACTGACCACAATTGTAGATGTTCAAGTAGATCACTGCTGCACTACACTTTCTCTCCTTTGTTGCCCTGTTATTATTCATGAGACTCCCCAGGGTTGAGGTGTACATGTTGTCTTAAAAGTGGAGCAAATTTGTACCATTGAAAATCTGAAACTGGAATTGCTATCATCTTGTCATTAGCTGCTGTTATAGTAAGATTAGTAAATATCACTTACTTCTGTTTGAGATGACATTTCTATCCAAAACATTATTTAACATGTCCTTTCTTTGCAGTTTACTATCCCTAGATGCATTCCATTTATCCTCGCATGCATTTTTCTTCATAATCATTTGGGAACTTTTATTGGACATTAAACCATGGGCACTACACATTTTTCTTGAATGAAATATAAAACTTAAGTATCTTTCCTTTCTGATGATTTTTGGTTTGGCCATCTTTTTATTGTAACACCTTTCAGCATATGCTTAACTACATTTTGAAATCATTATCTGTGCATCTCTTAAGTTATTCTTTTTCCCTTTCAGTGGTAACTGTTTTTACCCAAGTAATTTTTACTAGCTCTTTTGTTCATCTGTGATAAATACACACTGTCCATTCTGTCTGCTCTGTGTGTTGTTCCTTGGCTGGTGTGTAGTTCACTGTCAGATCATACTTGTTTAGGTTAAGTAACATCCTCTGCAGTCTCAAAGGTGCCTTGTGCAGACTGTTTAGATGTGTTTTGTGATTTGTGGTCTGTTTTTCACTTTAACATTTTACCATAGATATTTTTCATGGAATTTTTTGCATCCATGCACAATTGCTAACAAATCTTGTTCTATGCAAGCATATCTTTTTTGTGATCTTGACCAATAGGGCAAGTCTATTCCATCTTCTTTACAGGTCCTATACCAGTGTGATTGGCATCTGCTTGCAACACGGCTGGATATTTCGCATCTCTAGCCAGGTTTTAGAACATGCCAAAACTATTCCTGTTCATTCTCATTTCCAGGCAATACTGTTCCCTAACAATTTTCTTTATGCATTACCTTGTGTATGTTGGGTACAAACTGTGCAAGTTACTTCATAATTCCAGGAAACCTTTGTAATTCCTGTTTATCTTCTGGCCCGGTTATTTGCATAGGTTCATTGGTGTTTACTAGGCTAATGGCCCTGGGTCCTTTACAAGCCTAGCCCGTAGAAGTGCCGTGGCATTGTGCTGCCCGTCGTTAGTTCCCAGAGCCTCTATTGAGTAGAGCCACTGGAGTGATCCCCGGGGTGAACTTTCTGTTTCCCAGCCAGCCAGCCATGGAAGAGGGCTAGTGAGGTGCTCTTCTTGACGTGTGTGGGAAGTCTATTCCAGAGCATGGGTAGTCTCTGGGTTATGAACCTGTCCCTCCAGCATGTTCTGTTGATTGTGGTAATGAGGTTGAGGTCTCTGGAGCATGTGGTGCAGAAGGATTGGGATTTCTTTAGATGCAGCATTTCCTAACAGAGCTGGGTCAGACATGGCTTTGTAAGTCAAGTAGAGATCACCTCTTAGTAGACAATATGAGACAGAGAATACCTGGAGTTTTTTGAATCTGTCCATGTAGAACATGTGTTTAAGGCCTAGGATCCTCTTTGTGAGGTACTTTTGTGGCCTTTCCAGCTGTTGCAGGTGTCTAGTGAGGTACATGCCAAACGATGCATTATACTCTATGATTGGTCTAATGAGGGAAGAGTAGAGAGAAATGATGACCTCTTTCTTCCTGGATGCAAAACCCTTGGTAATGAGAAGTGCCATGTAGAAGGACTTTCTGACCACAGTGACAATGTGGTGGTTGAAGGAGAGGTTGCTGTCGACCTGCGTCCCCAGATCTCTCATAATGCCTTCAGTGTTCAGTGGGCTACCATCGATGTGGTAATTAGTGGGAACTGAGTTTTTCCTAAAGGGGATGACTACGCATTTTTTGGCATTAAGCTCAAGGCCATGGTTTACCCGCGGTGGTGGTGCTGCGGTAGCGTTGTCGCCTCACAGTAAGTTACTGTCCGGTTCGATTCTCAGCTAGAGTGTCTTCTGCGTGGAGACATGCGTGAATGGGCGTACCTTCGTTAAAGGTTGTACATCAGGCCTGGCAAGCCGGTACATAAAAATCAACTGCCAATCATTAGTGGACCGGAGTTCTGCTGTGGCGACCCCTAACCGGGAAAAGCCGAAAGACACAAACAAGCTTAAGGCCATGGTTTCACCACCAGTCATTGGTCTCAGTGAGGCCTTTCTTTAGGATGTCTGCATCACTTGGGGAGTTAATAATGGCTCCCAGCTTGCAGTCGTCTGTGAATTTGGTCAGCCAGAGTCCCTTCGTGTTGGCCTGGACTTCTGAGAAGTAGATGCCAAACAGGAGGGAACCCAGGATCGATCCCTGTGGGACTGCACTTGTAACTGGTCAGCAGTCTGACTTGGAGTCCGCTACTTTCACACTGTGGGTTCTGTCTGTGAGACAATTTGCAACCCACCTAATGATATAAGGGTTGATGCCTAGTTTGCTGAGTTTATCAATAATTCCTGAGTGAGTAATGGTGTCAAAGGGCTTGGCCAGATCGAGGTAGGCTGTATGAACTGCCTTGCCTTCATCCACTGCTCTGGTGACTGACTCAAAGAAGTCAACCAGGTTGAGCAGGCATGATCTACCTTTCACAAAATCAAATTGCGTGGGATCTAGAGTTTGGAGATTCCCTATATCCTTGTTAATTAGGTTCATAGCCTTACATATCAGAATCATCAGGCTAATGGGGTGATCATTTCCAGGGTCTGTAGACTCTCCTCCTTTATGGAGAGGGATGACTGTAGCAGTGTGCCATTCAGTAGGG
>NC_056748.1:252518452-252693452 GCF_019279795.1 Protopterus annectens | reverse complement strand
TAATTCCTTAAATGGGTTCTGCATTTTCAGATTATTGAGCAGCCATTCTGCCATCTGGGACTTCATCTTAATGACTGAGGGAACTTGTCTATCTCCTTAATGAAAACTACTGATTCAGTGACTTGTAGGAAGACAACTTTGTTTGTGAGTAATACTTTTACTTACAGGGTCCTTAAGTTGTAGACGCTTTTCTTTAGGAAACACTTTTTGGAATTTCACAGTGATCAGATGACTCCTAGGACCTAATCACAGTTCCTCCCAAGAATAATGTCCGATTTGTCTTTCAGTTCTTTTATTTACTGTGTTTACAGTGGCAGGGTACAGAGGAAAAGGAAACCTTGGATATCTTTGTGCACTGCCTGCTCAGGTTTTATTTGAAGACCATGCACCTTTTTTAGGAAGACAGAGTACTGCTTTTTCTCATTTGCTTAAGGTATCGTGAGACAGGCAGTTTCTTGTTTCCTGCTGGTAGAAAGGTACTGACATTTGCTTAAAAAACTCCTTCCATATAACTTGCCAGGTGTATTGTGTTTTGCCATGCAAGTTTGAAAATGTCCATATCTGAGGCCATTAGACCAGGGGATGTGGCTCCTTCCAGGGCACATTTAAAAAAAATGTTTCTATTGTTAAAAAAAAAAAAATGTGCCGTAGGCTCTTGATCACAAGTACATGCCTTTACGTGTATATTATTTCGTATACCACCATTCAAGGAGGTGGGCCTCCTTTGGCTAAAATGCTTCCTTTCGGGCTCTTGTCTTTTTGCCTTTCTCCTGGGAGGATTATTTTTTTTTCACTGCTATGATTATCTTCTCAACAGCAGTTACCTACCATAGAAGACTTGCGTTTAAATATAACAGCTACATACTCGCCATATCAACTGTTCTGTGAGGAAGCCTTTTGTTTTGTGTATTAACCTCAAAATTCCCTCTTGAGCTCTGTCTGTAGCTGAGGATTGATTGTGCTATATGTTGAACATCTATGTATGTTATAGCCTTGTGTGTCATGTTTTGTATTTCCTGTCTTTTGGGTTGTGCTCAGTCAGAAGATGGGAGATGACCTAGGGCTGTCTATGAGCTGTCCTAGGCCAGTGTGCAACTCTGTGGCAGGAG
Source organism: Protopterus annectens (assembly GCF_019279795.1). Lineage (NCBI taxonomy): Eukaryota > Metazoa > Chordata > Ceratodontiformes > Protopteridae > Protopterus > Protopterus annectens. The sequence goes on along the minus strand of NC_056748.1, from coordinate 252,692,343 downwards.
GTAAGCATACCCCACTAAGTGCAGAAACAAAAGAAGGCACAGCAGAGAAGGGAATCACAGTAGATACTCACTGCAGAAGAAACCCTTGCAGGTTGCCTGATATGGTAAGTAGATGTCTGCTATTTTCTTACCTCTGAGCTAACCAGAAGTTGAGCATGATGCATCTTTTGTGGTGTTAATCTTGACTGCTAACAGTTTTTTTCTGACTTCATCTGCAATTGGATTTGAGTAATCCCTGACCTTTTAAATTCATTTATCTTACTCTGATTTCTTTTTTTCGTTTGCAACAATTTTCATTATTCTTTTAAGGATTTAAATGTATTGTATGTTTAAATTGACTATTATTTCTTTAGACTGATATTTTTTTTATTCAAGCATGATGATTTATTAAAAATGAAATAATCAGTGGCAGATTTGTTATTTTGCTTGCAAAGATTTTTGATTTAACTAAAGAGTAAGAAACCTCAGGTATAGCATTCCTGAAGTAAAAAGGAGCCCCTAACATAGCATCATACTGCTCACCTGTCCATATTTTTGCAGAATGTGCAGATTTTTCTTCATATTTTTGTTCAGTTCCTCATAAAATCTGTGGTATTCTGACAAATCACTAAGGATTGTAGCCATCAAATTACATACATTTGAGTTTCGGACTTCATATCATTCAAAAAAATACATACTGACACAAGTTTTGTTATTCTAGCAACTTAAGTTTATAAAGACAGTATTTAAAATCTGCCACTGTTTTTTGGGCCTTTGTCCCTCCACTACTTTAGGCTTCATCCCAGTTTCTTGCAGTACGAATTTGAGAGGTATGCTTAATATTAAAATCTCTTTGTTTATATGTCAATATAAACAGATTTATTTATGCACATCCTAGCCACGGTAGCTGATGGAGCCCATCTTTTATTAAATAGATGTTAACTTAGACTTAATCAATTGGTTCATAGGTTGGTACTAGGCTACCGGCCCTAGGGCCTGGACAAGCGTAGCCATAACAATTCCCTGGCTATTTCTTCCCACAATATTTACTTCCCTGGACCCCCGTCTAGTAGGGTGACTGATGTGATCCCAAGGGTGAATTTCCTATCTCCCATCCAATAGTCAAGGTTCCTTTTGAAGAGGGCCAAAGAGACGCTCTGCTTGACATATATGGGCAGTCTACTCCAGAGTCTGGGGAGTCTCTGGGTCAGGAACCTGTCCCTCCAGCATGTTTTGTTCATTGTGATGACAAGGTTTAGATGGTTTCATCAGAAACTGTTGAAATTTAGTCCATGGATTTCACAGTCTCATTACATTAAATGATTATCTAAACCGCATCTTTCTTTTAGATGATAATCTTCTGGGTATTCTGGAGATGTGAAAGTAACTGTATACTTGCTTAAACTAGTTGTTGGGGAACAATGCCTTTATTAAGGTAGTTTTACCTAATTGAAATAACCCTTCTGTAGTCATTAGAACCTAGTAAAATTTAAGATTAAAAGTGAAGGAGTTTCTCAGTGACACCTAGTAATGCCACTGCTATAGGGAAATTGGTTAGCCTGTTAAAAATCTAGAAACATCTGGCTACTGTGGTGATAGAATTCATTTTTGGTGGATATTGGAAATGTGGGGGCTAAGAGGCTTCTGTTTTCATGGATATAAACAGACATATTGGAATTCTTGTGGATGTGTGAATATATATATTTTTTGTTGTTTTTGGTTCACCACTGCTGTTCGCTGCAGTCTGCTCCCCATGAATGTTCATCGTGTTTCACTCTTGCAGTCATCACTGTAGGGTTCTTCCTGCTGGCAGGCAGCCCTCGGTCGGCCAGAATCCCAAAGTCTGGGTCCGGCATCGGCTGTTCACTCATGCTCCCTGACGTCAGAGTGCCAGGAGTACAAAGCTGCCAGCCGACGCCATGTTCTCCAGTCTTTCTTGCCGTGCGGTGGAAGCAGTTCGCAAGTGCCGGTCGACTGACTCCTGATATTTTTTCGTAATTCAGTCCGAAGACTTACTTCTTCTTCTCAAAGCTAAGTACCCCGTTGGGGAAACTTTTTTCTTGCTGCAGTCCGATGTCAGAAAAAGTTAATAATTGTATTTCTTGTGGGAAGCAAATACCTCATAAGGATTTCCACTCTTACTGTATTCCTTGTTTAGGCCCTGACCACGACGTAGCTAGTTGTTGGTTTTGTGCTAGATTTAACCAACGTACGATTAAGCGGAGGTACAATTTTGCTTTTCACTACTTTTGCAGGCAATTTAATTATAAAATTCATGGAGACCTATCCTGGATCTGTCAGTTTTAAATACTTTCCTGGAGATACCAAAGTTCAAGATGCTTACTCTGCAGCAGCTCCTGCCAATGTTGAGCAAAAATGCATGGATGGTGACATTGGATTTAAAGGCTGACCTACACATCCCTATCAGACAGGAGTGCAGAAAATACCTCAGGTTCAAGGCCGGTTTGAAACATTACCAATTCTCTGCGCTGCCCTTTGGCTTGTCTACAGCGCCCAGGGTCTTCACCAAGTGCCTGGCACCAGTAGTAGCTTATTGCAGACTGCAGGGAATTCAAATTTACCCTTATCTGGACGACTGCCTTATTCAAGCAAACAGCAAGGATGTCTTACTCCAGCACCTGGAATTTGTTCAAAATCTACTCAAGTACCTGGGATTCACTGTGAACATAAAAAAGTCAAATTTGACACCCACACAACAGATAACTTTTCTGGGTGCTCTTCTAAACACAACAACCCAGATGACTTTCCTGACATCCGAAAAGCAACTACAGCTGGCTTCAACTTTCAAAACCTTGGCATTAATGTCTCAGCTAACTGCAAGGAAATTCCTGCTGGCTCTGGGTTACATGGCCTCCTGCATCCTTCTTCATCCCAAATGCAAGACTACATATGAGAAAAATACAATGGTACCTAAAAAGCGTATGGTCCCAGCATTGCCACAGTCTAGACACACAAATTGCTGTCTTGCCTTGCCTACAAAAGGAATTCCATTGGTGGACCATGGCATGTCTTCACAACAAAGAGAAAGCCTTCAGTCTGCCTCCAGCCAGCCAACTGTTAACCACGGACGCCTCGGATTACGCATGGGGAGCATACTTGCAGGGGAAAGGCCTGCAAGGTTATTGGACAGAGGATCAGAAGCACCTACATATCAATTTAAAAGAGATGTTAGCAGTACAGAATGCCCTCTTGGCTTTCAGGGATCTTCTACAGCCAGGACAACTACTGATACAGACAGACAACACCACAGTTATGTGGTACATAAACAAGCAAGGGGGTTCACACTTCTACCCCTTTGCAGACTAGCCATGACTCTATGGAACACAGCTCTAGCTTACAAAGTGGATCTACAAGCTCAGTTCCTGCCAGGGAAACAAAATATTCTGGCAGACAGCCTGAGCAGGAACCTGTCAGACCCACACGAGTGGATGCTAGACACCCAAATATTCAAGATGATTACAGAAGCCTGGGACTGCCCGGAACATAGATTATTTGCATCCCCCCTCAACCACCAGTTACAGATTTTCTGCACAAGGACATTTCACAAACTAGCATGGAAAGTGGATGCTCTCTCTTTCAGTTGGAGAAACCTCTCGGGGTATGCCTTTCCTCCACTACCTCTTTTTCCACGGGTGTTACTAAAGATCAAACAGGACAAACCCAAGATGATTTTACTGGCCCCAAATTGGCCTCGTCAATTTTGGTACTCAACACTGATGAATCTATCCCAGGAGCCTCCTTGGATTTTACCTCAGATACCAAACCTTTTGTCCCAACACCAGGGCCAGGTTCTGCACTCTCATATCAAAACTCTCAGCCTGGCAGCTTGACGAATTCAGGGTCTATGACTATTCCTACCATTCCCAAACAGGTCATGGATGTCCTCTTAGAAGCCAGACGGCCTAGCACTAGAAAATCGTATGAAGGTAAATGGAAGAGATTGTGCACCTGGATGCATGCTCAGGATTCGGATCCCCTCATTCCTAATATCCCACTGATTTTACTTTACCTGACAGACATGCTACATAAGGGTTTATCCTTCTCCTCCATAAAAATACATGCCTCAGCTATCTCTGCACATTACAATACAGGCCCTCCAATCTTTTTGCATCCACTTCTGAAACCATACCTCAGAGGAGCAAAGAATTTAAGGCCCCCTAGGACACCACCCATATCTGCCTGGGACCTCAACTATGTTCTGGAAAAACTCACTCTGCCTCCTTTTGAGCCTGCTGCCACATCTGACATTAAGTATTTATCATGGAAGACAGCTATCCTACTGGCTTTGACTTCAGCCAGGAGAGTCTCCGAGTTACAAGCTCTCATGGCTGTGGAACCTTATATTATTTTTCACCAAGATAGGGTGTTTTTAAGGACTAATCCTACTTTCATGCCTAAAGTGGTTTCCAAAGTGGCTTTAAATCAACCACCAGTTACAGATTTTCTGCACAAGGACATTTCACAAACTAGCATGGAAAGTGGATGCTCTCTCTTTCAGTTGGAGAAACCTCTCGGGGTATGCCTTTCCTCCACTACCTCTTTTTCCACGGGTGTTACTAAAGATCAAACAGGACAAACCCAAGATGATTTTACTGGCCCCAAATTGGCCTCGTCAATTTTGGTACTCAACACTGATGAATCTATCCCAGGAGCCTCCTTGGATTTTACCTCAGATACCAAACCTTTTGTCCCAACACCAGGGCCAGGTTCTGCACTCTCATATCAAAACTCTCAGCCTGGCAGCTTGGCGAATTCAGGGTCTATGACTATTCCTACCATTCCCAAACAGGTCATGGATGTCCTCTTAGAAGCCAGACGGCCTAGCACTAGAAAATCGTATGAAGGTAAATGGAAGAGATTGTGCACCTGGATGCATGCTCAGGATTCGGATCCCCTCATTCCTAATATCCCACTGATTTTACTTTACCTGACAGACATGCTACATAAGGGTTTATCCTTCTCCTCCATAAAAATACATGCCTCAGCTATCTCTGCACATTACAATACAGGCCCTCCAATCTTTTTGCATCCACTTCTGAAACCATACCTCAGAGGAGCAAAGAATTTAAGGCCCCCTAGGACACCACCCATATCTGCCTGGGACCTCAACTATGTTCTGGAAAAACTCACTCTGCCTCCTTTTGAGCCTGCTGCCACATCTGACATTAAGTATTTATCATGGAAGACAGCTATCCTACTGGCTTTGACTTCAGCCAGGAGAGTCTCCGAGTTACAAGCTCTCATGGCTGTGGAACCTTATATTATTTTTCACCAAGATAGGGTGTTTTTAAGGACTAATCCTACTTTCATGCCTAAAGTGGTTTCCAAAGTGGCTTTAAATCAAACTATTCACCTGCCAACTTTTTTCACTAATCCACAAAATAAGGGGGAGAGGATCTTGCATTCTTTGGATATACACAGGCAACTACGTTTCTACCTGGACAGAACCAAGGATATCAGGAAAACAGAGCAACTGTGTGTTTCTTATGCAACAAATTCTCAAGGCAAAGCTATTTAAAAACAGACCATTTCTAAATGGATTGCTCATGGAATCAGATTCTGTTACTCTCATCATGGAAAGAAAATCCCAGGAAAAATTAGAACTCACTCTACCAGAGCTGCTGCTACTTCAGCTGCCTTTCTCAGGGGAGTACCTACCAAAGATATTTTGGAAGCTGCAACTTGGAGTTCAGTGCATGCTTTCTCTAAGCACTATAATCTCCCTCTTTACTCTAAGTCTAGGGCAGGCTTTGCTTCTGCAGTCTTGCAGGGCCTTCTAGCCGCCCCTTCTACTCTATAACCACCACCCTTTATCTCAGCTTTGGGATCCAACCCTACAGTGATGACTGCAACAGTGAAACACGATAAACATAGTACAGTTGTGTACACTTACCATAAATGTAGATGTTCGAGTGTCTTCACTGTTGCAGTCTGGGTTACCCACCCTCCTCTTCCCCTCTTACACTTTCCTTACTGTGGTTTCCTACTTCACCCTTCTTCTGAGGTGTATTTGCTACAGAGTATGGGGTTTGTTGTATGTTACATTTTTGTTTTACTATTAGCCTACACTTTTGGGCACCTGACATCTGGGGCAAGAAAAACTGGAGAACATGACATCGGCTGGCAGCTTTGTACTCCTGGCGCTCTGACGTCAGGGAGCATGACTGAACAGCCGACGCCGGACCCAGACTTTGGGATTCTGGCCGACCGAGGTCTGCCTGCCGGCAGGAAGAACCCTGCAGTGATGACTGCAACAGTGAAGACGCTCGAATATCTACATTTATGGTAAGTGTACACAACTGTACTTTCCTTCCACTGCAGCTTCCATAGCTTTGGTTTTGCACTGGGAGAGCTCATGTAAATGGATGACCTCTGATCTGAGTGTATAGGTTCTAACAGTTGAAGCTAGACTGGTACTGTAGGGCAGAAAGTGATAGCGAAGACCTGTTCTACAGTTTGCAGTGAGGGTTTTCTGTAAACCCTACTCCAAACTTGCTGATGCTACCTTGTGTAAGTGCAGGCAGGCAGTGAAGTCGAACTAGAACAGCCACAGGTCTTCAGCCATCAGGAGTGCCAAGTCAGCAACAATGTCTTCATGCTGTGGCCTCCAGTAGGGGCTTGATGAGTAATCTTCCTTCACCAGCACCCAACCTAGAATAGACATGTTCATCTTCCCTGCCAACTCATCAGGTTTCTGGGTCATCTAGGCTGTACTTAAGGCTTTTATCCCTTTATACTGCTGAAGGTAGCTCTAATTTTCTTTGTAAATAATTAATCCATGTTGCATTTCAGAAAGTTCACAGCATCTGAGTGTAAAGTTTTATTAGTACTTTACAGCATATGTTGTCCTGTTTGTGAGTTTTCATTGATTTTTATTTTATTTATGCTATATTTTCATTTACTTGTGTCAATTTTACCTTTTGATTTGGGTTGTGACTGAAAAGGATCCAAGAACAAATTCACTTAAGTAGTTATTGAACAGTTAATAAATAAATAGCACATGGTATTTATAAAACCAAGGTCATAGGTTGGGGTTAGGAGAGACACAAGGTACAGGGTTTGATTCTTAAATTTCAAAGGGAAATGAGCTAATGTTAAAATGGCCTACAAGGGTATCTAGCCCAGTACTTGCTTGTAAACCTTTGTATAGTTTTGTGGCATCTGAAAAATCAGATGTCAGCTTTCTAGGTCGTGATACTAGGCCTGCCATTTGTGTGAGTTAGCTGACTTATGAGAGCATTGATTTTACCATATCATAGGAAGTTACTAGGCTGTTGGCCCTGAGGCCCTTATAAGCCTAGCCAAGAGTTTAGCCCATGTTTAAACAAGCCAGGACCCAAAGCCCCTGTCCAGCAGGGACACAGGTGGAATCCCAGGGGTGTATTTTCTGTTTCCCATCCTGTTATCCAGGTTGCACTTAAAAATGGATAATGAGGTACTCTACTTGACGTGGAGAGGGAGTCTATTCCACAGATTGGGGGGAGTCTCTGGGACACAAATCTGTCTCGCCAACAAGCCCTGTTGATGTCACAGAACAGGTTGAGGGCACGCTTGCGGGTTACTTGAGTGGAGCTTGACTTGCGGATATGCAGCAGTCCCATCAAGGCGGGATCTTAGATTGCTTTGTATACCAGACAGACGTCACCTCTGAAGAGTCTGTATGAAACTGAGTAGAGGGATAGGGCTTTTAGCCTGTTTGTGTAGGGTAGATGTTTGAGGCCCTGGATTCTCCTGGTGAGGAACCACTGTGGTCTCTCCAGCTGCTGCATGTGCTTCGCAAGGTACATGCCGAAGGGGGCGTTGTACTCACTAACTGGCCTTATAAAGGAAGAATAAAGGGATGTTATGACCTCCTTGTCCCTGGATGAGATGCCCTTACTTATGAGGTGGGCCATGTAGAAAGCTTTCCATACAATGGAAGAAACATGATGGTCAAAATCAGGTTGCTATCAACCTGGGTGCCCAAATCCCGCACGACTGATTACGTGCTTAGGACATTGCTATTAATGTGATAATATGTGGGGACAACACTCTCCCCAGAGGGGATGATGATGCATTTTTTGGCATTCAGCTTGAGCCCACGTTTCTGGCAGCAGTCATTTGTTTGGGTAAGACCCTCTTGGAGGATGCCCACATCACTTGGGGAATTGATCTTGCAGTTATCTGCAAACTTGGTCAGCCATAGCCTATTGATTTTGACCTGCATCTCAGAGCAGTGTATCCTAAATAACAGAAGTCCCAAGACCAGTCCCTAGGGTACTGCACTCATTACAGGTCCACTGCTTAAGGTGGCTTCCCCTATTTGTATTAGGTGGGTTCTATCAATGAGCCAGTTTGCTACCCATCTGGGTAACATATGGATTTTTGCCTAGTTGAGAGACTGTTTATCAATGCCCGAGTGGGGAATAGTGTCAAAGGCTTTGGCCAGGTCAAGGTAGGTGGTGGGCACCATCTTCCTCTCGTCCATGGCTTTGGTGACTGTCTCAAAGAAGTCGAATAGATTTAACAGACATAAACTCCCGACAAAGCCAAACTATGTGGGGTCGAATGTCTGGAGGTTGGCAGTGTCCCTGTTAATGAGGTCCATGATCCGTTCCATGGCCTCGCAGATCAGGCTCATTAGGCTGATGGGTCTATAATTTTCCAGATCTGTGGACTACTCTACCTTTGTGTAAAAGGATGATGGTGGCTGTCCTCCACTCTGCTGGGACAAGGCCGATACTCAGGCTTTGGTTGAATAGGGTGCCTAGTGGTGCTGCAAGTTCATGCCTGAGTTCATGTAGGATGCAGCCTGGGATGTTATCGGTTCCCATGGAGGCTGTATTTTTGCCTTGGAGAGGGCAGTGATGACCTGTTCCCTAGAGATAAGGGGAGGAGGGCAGGTACTGGGGATGTCCTTATTTACTGATGGGGGGGGGGGGGGGCAGAGGGGTGAAGTTTTCACTGAATCTGTCAGCCAGTAGGTTGGCTATATCTACAGCATTTGTGTATGTGGTATACTTGACCACCAGTTTTGAACAGATCTGGGTGCTTCCTTTGAGATTGCGAACATATGTGAAGAAGGCCTTATGACTGTCTCTAGTAAATGTGGTCAATTTGGACTCTAAGTTGGCTTTAGAGGATTTCATTAGTGCTCTTATTTGTTTGTTAAGGAAAGATTGCTGCCAGTTGGGCACCTGCTCCTTCTTGGCCCTCTAGAGACCGAGATTTATATACGTGTGTGTGTATGTATATATTTTTTGACTAGAGTATTTTCATTTTTGTAAGCACAGGTTTGCTAGATTAAACAGAATCAAGACAGTATATGTAGTATATTTTCATTATTGTTTATATTTTATCTTTCTTAGCTGTCCAATAGACGTAAAATATTTTAGAAAAGCATAGTTTCGAACTGCTAACATATTACTGGCATGTGATTACACCAGACCTGTATTATATCTCTTGTTTTTAATGAGTAGAATACTTGAATATTGATATAATGTCATGGTGAAGCAAATAAAAATCAAAGTGTAACATACGTGTAGGGAAAAAGGTGCTAATTAAAGTTTTTTTTTCTGGTTAATAGCTGCCATGCACAGTAGTAGAAGGTCATCTAATTAACACCATAGAATGCAGTCCTTTGCTATTATCTTCACAGGCATTGTCACTTTAGGAATTTCATGAACATTTTAGGGGACAGTGAGAGCTGGTATTTAGATGACTGCTGCAGGATTTTGGGTTTTGATGGACTTACTTAGTCAACCTAGATTTGGCGATCCAGAGTAAAAGAATTAACTTTTATCCTTCTATTCATTCATACCCTTCACTGCTGGTTTGTGTAGTCAAGTACGACTATTAACAGATTAACGTCAAACAAGAAAACATATCTGAAGAACAAAACTATAGTGAAACAAATAATGTTCAGTGACAAGAGTTGGAAATATGCACTACTAATTTCCTACCACCTTGGCAAACAGCCTTCCAGTGAGTAATTTCTTTGGAAATGTCATCATTTATTATGGAAGCACTTCTACCTAAGCAGTCTCTCTCTTGTTAAGGAACCGTTCTTCCTTTATAAAACTGGCCCTCATTTTTAGAGTTTAGGATTTAGCAACTATAGGGAAAACTCAGAACGGAATCCCTCTAGCCTACATAACAAAATTCACTAATCCTAAAGTGTCTGAAAGTGATAATGGATATAATTTGTTTTATTTGACCATTGGCTGTATTTATTAAATGCAGCCAACACTTGGTAGAGACTTTGTAGATGGAGTTCTGGATGTAGGTTTCAGCCTTATGTTATCAGTGGAAGAATAATTAGTGGAGGATGAGGAGGGCATGCTGCAAGAGTGTCTAATTCTTCAGCTTACTGGAGAAGGAACTTGATGACTTGAGGTTTGTTCGTTCCTTAGGTGAAACACCCAGCTATGAAGAGTGGATGATATTGTGAAGATAGGTAAAGGCTGCCAGCCTAGCCAGATAGAATTTTGTAGATAATTCTGTCATTTGTAAATATTAATATAAGCCCCAGGAAAAATGGTGTTAAATGTGGAACTGCAAAAATGTAACAGCATGCACTCTGTTGTAACAAAGCTGATAAGTAAATTCTTTGATGTCAAAACTTGGAGCCGATATGTCTGGATGAAGGAATTCTGCCTTTTGTTTTGATGCCAGAGTTAATGGCTAGAATTTGCATGTATATTTTCTTTTCTTGCTCTGGTTCCTGACCAGCTGCAAGATCAGAGAGGCCATTAACCTCTTGAGAGTCTGTTAGCCTGGGAACCAGAAAGAAATGATGTAATCTGAAATTAATCAGTGGTACTGTGTTATCAGTTTAAGGAAAGAAAGAATGAGAGCATGAGAGCATTTGTCTTGAGAACATCCAACATCACCAGCTGCCTGTCTGTATGTAAGTAGGATTTTAGAACAATGTTTTCTCTTATAAATAGCTAGAAATTAGGAAGATTAGACTAAGTGTTTTTCTGTGTTGATGTCAGAACTTTTCTATGGTGTTAAGCATTTCTCTGTGATCTCTGAACTCTTGACTAGCACTGTTTAGTAAGAAGTATTGTCTTGTGTATTTATTATTAAATATTTTTAAACCTTTTAACTGTGGCTGTTTTATGTAGAGTTAATTTAAGTTCTAGAGTACATTGCATATATATAGTGATACTGTACCCAAGTCACTCTAATAAGCCTTGACTGTTCAGTCACACATACCATTTGGATAATAATATTGCACAGTAATAATTGGACACCCTTTCAGAAGGGCCTTTGAGTAGCTGATATTAGTGGGTGGTAGCAGCTGATACTACCTTTTAGACTGGACAGAAAAGGGGCACAGGTGGAGTACCTGTGCCATCCTTCCCCAGGAGTGTCTGTGTGGTTGTATATAACTCTTATATCAAAGTGTGTGTATCAGCTACTTGGGCAGGGACACGAAGCACTGGTTGGACAGAGAGGGTGCTGGAGGTTTTAACTTGCCCACTAGGCTGAGATCTGGACCCTATATCTGTACCAGTGGGGAGTCTTATTGGAGACCTGGAGAGAAAGGGAGAGACCAGTCCCAGCCTGACTGTGATCTCTGTGTGCTCTTAAGGGAAATTGTTCCTAACTGTGTGGGTATTTATTATCCTTTCCCTATATGGACGCTCCTCACTAGTGTTAGTGGTGAGGATTGAGTCTCCTTGATTGCTGGGCCAGTGCACAGGCTTCACAGGGGCTCATTAGGTTCTCTTGCCTTGACCCTGCATATTAATAAGGTTCCTGCAAGATCCATTATGAAGCTTCTACATTAAATGCAGTAATATAATAAAGTCCTTTGGTAAATTTGGCAGAAACTTGCAATGAATCGAACAGCAAATAGAAGAGCATTTATTTCACTTTCTAGAGAATAAATTATCTACATTGTATTGTAGCCTCTTAACACCCTCTAATCTGAAAGTAAAGCTTCATTTTTTGAACATATGAAGGGAAAAAAAGCAGAAAAGATAAAAAATTATCACTTTTATTTAACTAATTCCAGTCAGTCTGCATGGTTGTCCCTCTCCTGTATTCCATTTGTGCCAAGCCTGCTAAAAGATCTGTTATCTTAGCATTTGGACCACATTTTTGGGGTTTCACACATCTGAAGTTGATGTCAGTGTTTCTTCCCTTCTACCCTTCCCTTTTTCCTTCTCTTACACTTTTTCTATTCCCTTTCCCTTCTGCTCTCAACCTTCTTCTGTACCTGTCATGTACTCACCATTTCTCATATTGTTCATAGGTAGTTACTAGGCTATCTTCCCAAAGGCATTTCTAAGCTTATCCAGAATGTGTTGGCTTTCGCCACCCCCTTAGATTAGTTCCCTGTGTCTCTGTCCAGCAGAGCCACTGAAGTGATCCCCGGGGTAAACTTTCTGTTTCCCATCCACTCGTCAAGGTTTCTCTTGAAGAGTGTTAGCGAGGAGCTCTGCCTAATGTAGATTGGAATCTTGTTCCAAAGCATGGGAAGTCTCTGGGACAGGAATCTATCCCTCCAGCACGTCCTATTTATTGTTGTGGTGAGGTTTAGATCCCTAGAGCGTATGGCTCGAGGGGATAAGGTTTTCCTTAGGTGGAGCATGTCCATCAATTCTGGGTTGGACATGGCCTTGTATGTCAAGCAGAGATCACCTCTGAGTAGGAGGTATGCAACCGAGTACAGCTGGAGTTTCTTCAGTCGAGCTGCATAGGGCATCTCTTTGAGGCCAGTGATCCTCTTGGTGAGGTACTTCTGTGGTCTTTCCAGCTGTTTGTAGGTGTCTTGTAAGGTACATCCCAAATGGGGCGTTTTGTACTCTATTATGGGTCTGATGAGTAGAGGGGCACAATGACCTCTTTTGATCTGGATGTGAACCCTTTTGTGATTAGGTGGGCCACGTAGAAGGATTTTCTAACCACTTTGGCAATGTGATTATCAAAGGTGAGATTACTATCTACTTGGGTCCCCAGATCCCTTATTTCATCTTCTGTATTTAGGGGACTACCACCTATGTGGTAGTTTGTGGGTACTTTGTTTTTTCCAAAGGGGATGACCATGCTCTTTTTGGCATTTAGCTTGAGTCTATGATTTTGACACCAGGCATCCATCTTAGTGAGACTCTTTTGGAGGATGTCTGTGTCAGCCGGAGAGTCAGTTCTAGCCCCTAGTTTGCAGTTGTCTGCGAACTTGGTCAGCCATAGTCCTCCTGTGTTTGCCTGTACCTCCGAGAAGTATATGCCAAACAGGAGGGATCCTAGGACTGAGCCTTGGGGAATGCCACTTGTAACCGGTTTAGAGTCGGACCTAGCTCCCGCAACTCGCACCATGTGGGTTCTGTCCGTGAGCCAGTTGGCAACCCATCTTGTGACATAGGGGTTTATGTTAAGGCTGGTGAGCTTGTCTATAATGCCACAATGGGGAATGGTGTCTAAGGCCTTTGCGAGGTCTAGGTAGGCTGTGTGTGCCACCTTTCCCTCGTCTATAACCTTGGTAACTGTGCCTGGCTTCTACTCCTACTTCAATTTTGATTTCCATCTGTTTCTCCATCTTAACATTTCTTTTTTCTTCCTTCATCCCCTCCTCCTTGTTATGTTTCTTATAATATAACATTCATCTTATTGTCAAGCTTCTGCTTCCTGCACCTCTTGCACCTTATTATGTCTTTCTTCCTTCCTTCTTTCTTTAACATTTTCAAATGTTTTTTATATACACAAAAATCTTTTTTTCTTTCCCTCTCTCTGTAATATGTTGTTTTTCTCTGATCTTATTTGTATAATTTATTATGAGTTCTGTTACTGCTTGTATGTTTTCAATATCATAGGTATACAAATTAATTTATGTTCGACAGAGCTTTTCTTCCCAAGCCTCCACTGAAAAGTAGGGTTGACTTTCCTGTTAATCAGATGGCAAATAAAATAAAATTTGGGATTAAGCTGTCAGGGCGAGGCAGGAAGGTTCTTGGCACTGACTTTTTTCACCATCATTGTCTACCTCTTCTGGTTCAGTTTTAAGCCACTGACCTTGAGGTCCTTGACATCATTCTTGATGGATCCATCTGCATCTTGTACTGGGGTGAGTCATCAGGTCTGGCTTTTGGAGTCAGTTGTTTTGTCATTAGCATGAGCCTTATTGGGCTTTGGCCTCTAGCTGTCAGGATTCATGCCCTTGGCTCTAGGTTTTGCCTTGACATTCATTTTGACATGGATGTTTTAGTGTTGTGCCACCTTTGGAGCTTGTACCAGTGTCTGCAACAGCCTTTACCAGAGACATTTCACTACCTATCCCGATGGCTGCTCAACTTGCAGCAGGGCAGAGGGTCTAAAAAGCACTTGTAGGATTATACAGATCTATCTGGACTTAGTGTGGCTTCTTGTTCCTTGATTCTTTTATGTATGAGGTCAAGTAATCATAAGTGTAAGTGGAGGCATGAAGGCACCTGTACTCTCTCTTGGAATTTCCCAACACCCGAAACAGGTAAGAGGTGATGTGGATTACCCCCCCCCCCGATGACCCCCAGTTTGAGGAGAAATAATGAGTCTGCAGTAGGCCTTTTGGTCCCCCAGTATTTTTCTTGTGGTGTTGCTCCTTGCAGATGAGATGGGAAGTCTTGTTGAAAAGACCGCATGGAGGGACCTGGTTTTGTTGCAGGACAAGGTCCTCTAGCTTCCTGAGGATTAGAATTGCTGGATGCAGACTCCTGTGCTAGACTCTGTTTCTGGGGCAGCCTTTAAGAAAATTGCTACCCAGCTGTCGACCCTCTTGATAGAGTCCAGCGTGATGGGTAAGTTCAGGAAGCAGGTTTGCATGGCATCTGCTTCTATTTTGAGAACAGTAAACTCTTTGTCACATATGTTGAACTGGCTGTTGACAGGTCCCAATTACTGGAACAGTTGTTTGATGAAGACTTCCAGAGTGAACTTTGGTCACAGACGTAAACTGTGTCCTCCATTTTCATTTTCACTATTTTCCTATCACACAGTTCATCAAACGGTTGCATAAGTATGTGTCATCATGTTGGGCTGTGCCTTGCATATCTACTTGAGGGTTTCAAGACATCTTTCCTTAATGCCTTGTTTGATGACTCTGCCTTATTCAGTCCAGACATTAAGGAGAAGTTGAAGAACATGGAGATGGAGGGAAAAATCCTTACAGCTTTTGCATAAAATTCCAGACACTCCTATCCTTTTTTTTTTTTCAAGAATGCAGAAGAGTTTATATCTGTTACGTTACCAGCATGGGGAATGGTAAAAAGGGGTAGTCAGAGATCTGGAACCATTTTGGTTGTGTCAGACAGTCTAAGCAGGAACTTCCAGAATGGATGATGGCCAAAGAAAAATTGTAATCTTTAGCAGCAGGAAGATTTTTGGCCTCCTTCAGAGGGAGCAGTATGATCTCTTAGGCCTTGACTAACTGCATCACTCTGCAGGCAGTCACTGGTTATCTCTCCAGTTGTCTTTGTGGCTGGCCATCATGTAGGACAAGTAGATTCAGATAGTAATGTCAAGATATTGTACCATTCCCTTACACACAACAATCATGTCCTACTTTCTTCTGCTGTCCAGTTTCCCACCCCATTAAAAGGGTGTGGCAAGAAAAGATGTATTAAAAGTGTTAAAACTGCACCATCAAGAGAGACATCTGAGAGGTCCTACCAGGGCAGAAAGAATTTGGTGATATTTTTCTTGGTTCCAAAGAAGTCCAAGTACCTTAAGCTAACCTTAGTATGTTAATGACTTGATCCCAAACAGGCTTTCTAAATGGTCATTTTTTCTGGTCTTTGAGGAGGAAACTGACTGAATGTGTTCCTTGAATCTGCAAATGGCTATCTACACATAAAGATTTCCAAAGTGTCCCAAGAGGTTTCCTTGGTTTTAGGAAGAAGTCAGTCATTATTAGCTCTGGAAACTTTCATTTGGCCTCTCCTTAGCCTCCAGGGTGTTTACCAAATGTATGTCCTTAGTTAAAATAATCCAGATGTTGAAAAGGGTCAAGATACTTACAAGAATCTGAATGATTGGCTCCTAGCTGTACCAACTTTAGACCTTCTAGTTACATCTTGGGTAAACGTCTAAGTCTTCCAGTCCTTAGGAATTATACTGAATACTGCTGAGTTCTTGAAGGAGTGTTCACTGATACTAATATTTATTGAAATCGTATGAGACGCACCATTCTGCAGGATATTCACATTTTCTTATGACATGATTCCTTCCTTTCAGTCTGCAGTGTTTCAGCTACTTAAGTCTTAGCTAGTCACAACAGGTTATTGCCTCAAAGAACTAGTAGTTGCATGTTGTATGGCTCAATGTGCTATGTTTGAAATTAGAATTCTCCAGTGGACTGTTAAAAGTACAGTTGTCTTAGTTACCACATCTCATGTCTTTTCAGATAAAAAATCTCCACGACATGCAAGATACATTTACAGAGGTGGCTGCATTCTCTAGGCAGCCCTTTTCATTTTCCCACCTCTTGTGTTGGCTGTCTCCACAAGACGCCTGTACTCTAAAATAGAGGAAGCATTATCAAGGGCAGACTGTCCAAGGCTCATGGCTGTAGATTGAGGCCAGTCTGCACACCAATCCTGTGGTAGTGGGGAGAGTCCCTCTTCACTAAGTAAGTGTTTCAGGATACCCTGCCTCAAGCTGCACCAGCAGCACTGCAGTAGTATGATAAGTAAATAAGCAGGAACAAATTCACCCTTAATCTTCTCTCAAAAGGAGATGAGGAAGGTCCCTGTCAGTTGATCGAGTTTTCAGAAACTCGAACTCCATATGGTTGAGACCATATGGTAAGAGTTTTGGAAAACTCAAAGCTTTTGAATGGAAATCATGGTACAGTGAGGATCAGGAAATGTACCCTTTGCCTCACTGTAGTGTGATCTTCGAGATTGTGTATACAATTTGCAGGGGGTGAGGGGGGCTCCCTCCTGCAAAAAACATAAAAAAGGTAGATGTGTTGTTGTCAGTTTTGCCTTTATTCTCTCTGATGGGTCGAATCTGATGTGTTGGATCCATCTCGGCCTTTGCAAAAGCTCAAGGACTTCAACAAAGCTCGTGGGCACCCTTCCCTACCCGTAATGCAGTTCCCTAACTCCCACAGATCTTATTTGCTGTGCTGCGAGAAGAATCTTCAAACAAGGCCTGGGCTAAGTTTTTTGATATCTTTTTGCTACTGCTTAATTCTTTCCACTTTTAGTATTATTATTAATATCTTGATAACGTATAAAGTTCTTCACCTTTAAGTACCTTCCCTGTTTAGTGTAAGTTTTTTCCTTGTTAGTCTCTCCCTTTACTGTTCGCGTCCATTTAAGTTGGAGAACATCTAACATACCCGTTTAAGTTGGAGGGTATTCCTTCACCTTTTCCTTTACCTGTATTTGCTGTTCCCCAGAGATTCCAGGCCTCAAGATGTTTTCAAGGGGACTCCCCCTCTTCCAAAAACCTCCCCAGATTACCCCAGTGAGGAAGTCTCAGAAGAGATCATGCAAGAGGAAGCATCTAGACTCCCCAGAGGAGTCTGTCACTTCAGATACTGACCTCAATGAAGCAGAAGGGTCCCAAGGTCTCCTCCTGAGGATGTCTCCTCTGGAGACATCCTCAAAATTTTGAAACAACGAGGTGATTGGCAGTCCTCCTCCCCTTCTGCCGAGAAATCGGTATACCTGAAGTCCTTCAGATCTCACCTTTCAACCTCTTGGGTGACACTGCCTTTTGACGAGCCTAGTTAATCTCTTGGAAGGCCTAGAAGACCTCAGATTCCATAGAACCCACTCCTAGGAGGCCAAACAAGTATATTACAGCCCCCAAGGAATAAGCCATCCTTACCAAAGGTGTTGCAGTTGATGCCATAGTAGTCGCGGCTGCCACGAAAAAAGAACTTTCTGAGAGCAGATGTTCTTCGTGTTTCACTGTTGCAGTCATTACATTTGGGTTATCTACCTGCAGGTAGCCCTCAGCCGGCCTGAATATCAAAGTCTTGGATTCCTGCATCGGATGCTGTCTCTTCTTCCATGACGTCAGGTCGTCAAGGGTATAAAACATGCAGTCGATGCCATTACATCATTCTTTCTTGCCGCATGGTGCCCGAAGCAGAAGCAGTTCACAAGTGCCAGTCGGCCGACTCCTGAAATTTTCATTTTCTGGTTTCAGAACCGAAGTCTTCAAAAAAGCTAAGTACCCCATTGGGGATCCTTTTTCTTGCTCTTAACCGATATCAGTAAAAGTTAACAATTGTCTTACCTGTAGAAAGCAAATTCCTCATAAAGATTTTCATTCATACTGCATTCCTTGCCTAGACCCAGTCCACGACGTCCCTCACTCTTGGTTTTGTGCCTTATTCAACCCCCGAACT
Organism: Protopterus annectens; assembly: GCF_019279795.1. Classification (NCBI taxonomy): domain Eukaryota; kingdom Metazoa; phylum Chordata; order Ceratodontiformes; family Protopteridae; genus Protopterus; species Protopterus annectens. Next base: position 252,674,015 of record NC_056748.1, on the reverse strand, counting down.
ATTCGTCATCAGTCTATCATTGCAGCAAATTATTTTGGTACTCGTTATAACTATCCAAAAATGGCTTCGGTAAGCCGTCCGACTACCGATATTCTAAAACAAACTTAAGGATAAAGACAGAGACAGACCGCATAGGTCCAAAACTGCCGACGACGCTTCCGTTATGCTAGTCGCCAGTTCGTCAGTACTCGGTGAGGTGCTTTCACACAGCCCCTGATACCCACTACTTCAGATTTGCAGGCCACTACTGAGACCTATTCGGAGTCCGGTATGCCGCGAGATGCATCTTCGACTATGGAACCTGCAGATGTCTCTACCTTGGATGGGTCCTGAGCCACTGTGCATGCACCGGCTTCTGAGGATGTATTCAGGCCTACAGACTTGCATTTTAAACTGACACCATCTTCTTCATCCAGGTCTAAAACTCGACCCACACCTAAAAAAACGACGTCCAAACCACATGGTCAGGCCCATATGCCTAAAAAACAAATGCTTAGAATGGCTGAAACCTTATTACTTTAATTAGGAGAAGCCAGCCTTCCCCCTCTAAGAGACCTAGATCTGATTTTCCTTCTGATTCTTCTGATCAGGATTCTGATATTTCTGTTTCTTCTGATTACCAGGATTTGCCCTTATCTACCTATGAGGATTCTGATGCAGAGGATTCCATTCCCACTGCTTCCCCTCCAGAAGACCTTTCTTTTGGTGAAACCTTGCACACTCTTAGGGAGCATTTCCACTGGAAAAACCAGGATTACTCTATCTCCAAAAAGAAGCTTTAGAGAATTCTTACTCCTTCCTCAGCACAGGCCTTTAGCTGTCCCTCCTGTTCTGGATATTGTAGATGATGCTTTCTTGGAATCTAGCCTGTCCACAGACACCTTACCTCCAGCTCCCAGAAAACCTGACCGGTATTACAGAGTACTTGACTCTCACAAAGTTTCTTTTCACGAATCCTACTGCATATCCAGAGAGCATTTCCCAAGGACCAAAGAGGATTAAGGCTACTGCTGCCAAAAATCCTACGCCTTCTGATAGAGATTCTAGAGCCTTGGACAGATGGGGTAAGAAGGTATACACTTCAGCTACTTTGGCCATTTGGGCTTTAAATTGCCAGTCATATGTTAAAGTAGCAACAGCATATTGTGGGACTACTTAAACAGAAAATTATGTTGATTCCTGACTGTGCTGAACACAAAGAATTACAGGATTTAATGCATTCTGCTGAACAAGTTGGACTGAGGATCCTGCGGTCCGGAGCCACTGAGCAGGCACCGGCTTCTGAGGAAGTCCTTCACACTACTGAATCTCAATACAAACCGACGTCTTCTTTCGCGATTACCGTTCTTTCAAAAACGACCGACTTTCTTAGGCCCAGGGTTTGAACCACACCCAAGAAACCAACGACCCACTCTCAGGTACCTGCTACCTTGCCTCAGTCTCAAATGCTTAAAATGGCACAAGACCTTATCGTGTTGCTCAGGTGAAGCCAAGCTAGCCACTCAAAAAGGAAGAGATCTGTCCCCTGTAGTTTTGTCTGAACAATAGTCAGAAGAATCAGATGCATCTGACTATGAAGACATGCAACCCCTCTCCACTTATGAGGATTCTGATGCAGAGGACTCCATTCCTTCAGCCTCTCCCCACAGAGGATCTTTTCCTTTGGGGAAACCCTGCATACTTTAAGAAAGCATTTCCAGTGGGAGAGTCAGGACTACCCTAAGTCTAAAAAGAGCCTCAGGGAATTCTTAGATCTCCCGCAACACTGATCCTTGGCCATCCCCCCATTCCTAGATGTTGTGGATGATGTTTTCCTTGAATCCAGCTTGACTCGTGACGCCCTACCTCCTGCTCCTAGAAAACCAGATGGGTACTACAGAGCCCCTGACTCTCACAAATATGTTGTTAAAAAAATCCAACTGCTGACCCTGAGGTCATTTCCCAAGGGCCAAAAGGGATTAAAGCTACCTCTGCTAAGAATCCCACACCCTCAGACAGGGATTCCTGAGAATTGGACAGCTGGGGTAAAAAAGTAAACACCTCAGCTGCACCTGCTATCAGGGCACTAAATTGTCAGTTCCATATGCTGAAATTTCAGCAACACACCCTGGAACTCCTTAAACCAAAAATGTCTTCCCTTCCTGCTTGGGCAGAATCTAAAGATTTACAAAATGTAATGCTTTCTGCCAGCCAAGTAAGTAAACACACTTTGCACTGTGGTTTTGATGCCCTAGAAGCTTCTTGTAGGGCAGCAGTCACTGGTTCTGTTATTAGAAGGCATGCATGGCTTAAGGAACAACCCCTGCCAGACCATGTCATATCTAAATTGTTGGATGCCCCCTTGCACAAAGATAAATTATTTGGCACTAAGGCAGAAGAGGTCTTAAAAAGATGGAAGAAAAGCAAAATCTATGCAAACAGTTAAGGATTTCTTACAAGTCCAGCCCCCTAGGTTCGGCAGGCATTGCCCCTCCAAGCACTTCTCCTTTCCTTCTCTGAGTAAACCAGCCCAGCCTAGGCCTCGTGGGAACATACACCCCAGACAGCAACCCCAGGGAATGCTGAGATCTAAGCAGTGGTCTTCCTCCACTTCAAAACCAGGGAGTTCTAAGCCACCCCCTTATGGTAAGAACTCACAATGACTCACCTCCTCCTCCCCCCTCTGCCCACCTTCACTTACCCCTAGGGGGAAAACACTCATTTCACTCAAGCACCTGGGCCACCATAACAAAGGACCAATGGGTTCTGAACATTGTGTCTCGGGGATACAAATTTTCTTTCCATGCCCTTCCAACCCAAAAAGAGTTCCCAGATCTACCACAAAATCAGTGGGCAGAGGCTCAAAAGTAAATCCTTTCCCTTCTCTCTATGAGAGCAGTAGAGCACGTTCCTGCAGAACAGATAGACCAAGGCTTCTACTCCAGACTTTTTCTGGCGCCCAGAAAAGAGGGCACCTGGCACCCCATCCATGATCTATCTATTCTAAACACCTTCCTGGTGATCCCAAAATTCAAAATGCTCACCCTCCAGCAGCTGCTACCCATGCTCTCCAAGGACGCTTGGCTAGCCACCCTAGATCTAAAAGAGGCCTACCTCCACATTCCTATCAGGGAATCATGCAGGAAATCTCCACTTCAGGGCAGGATCTCAACACTTTCAGTTCTCTGCGCTTCCCTTTGGCTTATCTACTGCTCCCAGAGTTTTTACAAAATGTCTGGCCGGCAATTGCCTTTTGCAGACAAAGAAAATTTCAGATTTAACCATACTTAGACAACTGCCTTATTCAGGCAGACAGCCAGGAAAAGCTGCTCAAGCACCTGGCCTTTTTAAAGACACTGCTAATCTCCCTAGGATACACAATCAACGAAAAGAAATCCAAACAGGTGACCACCCAAAGGATAATCTTCCCGGGAGCAAGTCTGGACACTGCATCCCAGATGGCATACCTTACACCAGAGAAACAACTTTTCCTGACAACCAGCTTCTCTCAACTAGCCACCAGGCCCCAGCTATCTGCAAGGAAGATCCTGCAAGCTCTGGGGTTCATGCCATCTTGCATGCTACTCATTCCATATGCCAGACTGCACATGAGGAAACTTCAGTGGTACCTAAAAGCCTTTGGTTTCAACACCCTCAAGACCTGGAAACTATTCTACCTATAATTCCTTGCCTAGGAAAGGAATTTCTTTGGTGGACAACAGCATGCTCCCACAACAAGGGATTGCACTTCTCCACACCCACCACCCAGACCCTCCCCACAGACGCATCAGACTACGCTTGGGGTGCACACCTGGATGGCAAGTGCATACAGGACCAATGGAGCCCTTAGGAAATCCCTCTGCACATCAGTCAAAAAGAGATGATGACTATGCAGCATGCTTTGATAGCTTTCAAAACCCTTCTCTCTCCAGGGGTTCTCCTGGTCAAAACAGACAACACCACTGTGATGTGGTACATCAACAATCAGGGAGGGACTCGCTCCTACCCGCTATATAGGCTGGCCATGACCCTTTGGCTCACAACTTCTTCCATGCAGCTGCACCTGTTAGCACAATTCCTACCAGCTCTCTCAACTGTCTGGCAGACCAGTTAAGCAGAAACCTTTTGGACCTACAGGAGTGGCAACTCAACAGAAATACCTTCACCCTAATAACTCAGAAATGGGGAACCCCGAAGGTCGACCTCTTTACCTCCCACACCAATCATCAGTTCAGAAAATTCTGCATCAGGGAGCATCAATGCATTGCTTGGAAACTGGATGCCCTGTCCTTCCCGTGGGTCATTCTATTGGTCTGTGCCATTCCTCCCCTACCTCTCATCCCCAGGGTACTGCTCAAAATAAGGGAGGAAAACCACGGACCATTCTTATAGCTCCAGACTGGCCCCGACAACACTGGTACCCCTTGCTGCGCAGCCTGTCCACGCTGCCTCAACGGCATTTTCTTCAGATTCCAAACCTCCTGAACCAGAGGGAAGGGGGAATTCATGCATCCCAAATTGCAGACACAGCTTGGCTTATTCCCTAACCCCGAATCAATCTGCCATTCTAAGTAAACAGGTTCTGGATGTTATCCTTGAGGCCAGACGCCCTAGCACCAGAAAGTCTTATGCAGATAAATGGAAAAGGTTCTGTACCTGGATCCAGCACATCCCTCCATCCCTCTCATCCTGGATTACTTAGCTGACTTGCTACACAGTGGTCTGTCCTTCTCCTCTATAAAAATTCATGCCTCTGCTATTTCTGCTCATGTTCCCACTGAGTAGCCCCTTTTCTCACACGCTTTGATCAAATAGTTCCTCAGAGGAGCTAGCAACTTGAGGCCCCCCAGGAGGGCACCAATGCCATCTTAGGACCATAACTTTGTCTTGGAAAAGCTCACCCTGCCCCCTTTTGAACCAGCTTCTTCTGCAGAGCTAAAATTTCTTTCCTGGAAGGCAGCTTTCCTTCTGGCCAAAACTTCAGCCAGAAGAGTCTCTGAGCTGCAAGCACTCATGGCTGTGGAACCCTTCATCATCTTCCATGCAGACAGAGTTTCCCTCAGAACTAACCCATCCTTCATGCCCAAGGTGGTGTCCAGTGTGGCTCTCTACCAAACCTTTCATTTGCCCACCTTCTTTCCTAATCCCCAGAACAAGGGGGAAAGGATTCTTCACTCTCTAGATGTGCACAGACAGCTCAGATTCTATCTGGACAGGACTAAGTCCTTCAGAAAGTCTGACCAATTGCTGGTTAGCTTTGCTACAGGGGCAGAAGGCAAAGCCATCTCCAAGCAAACCATTTCCAAATGGATAGCACACTGCATCCATTTCTGCTGCAAACAGCATAGAAAGCCTCCCCCAAGGGGGTCAGGACACACTCCACCAGAGCAGCCTCCACCTCTGCAGCTTTTGTAAGAGGACTCCTCACCAGGGACATCCTTGAGGCTGCCACTTGGACAACTGTTCACACTTTTACCAAGCATTACCACCTGCCTCTCTTCTCCAAATCCAGGGCAGGGTTTGCCTCTGTAGTCTTGCAAGGCGTCCTAGCCAGCCCCTAGTTCCCATGACTGCCTCCACCCATTTCCTCAGCTTTGAGAATCTACACAAATGTGATGAAACATGAAGAACATAGTACAGTTGTGTGCACTTACCATAAATGTAGATTTTTGAGTGTATTCACTGTTGCAGTCCCAGTTTCCCTCCCTCCATCCCCCTTTATTCTCTTTCTTCCCTTACAAGGGACATATTGGTATTTATTTTCCACTGATGGGGTTCTTCCACCAGAACCTGGCCTCCTACTTTGGGGGCTCCTGACAGGTTAGGGCAAGAAAAACTGATGTAATGGCATTGGCTGCCTTACTTTATACTACTGACGACCTGACGCCAGTCCTCAAGCGACAGCAACTGACGCAGAAATAGTAAGCCTCTGGTATTCGGGCCGGCCGAGGGCTGCAACAGTGGATACACTCTAACATCTACATTTATGGTAAGTGTACACAACTGTACTTTCCCCCTCCCGAGGCAGAGAGGGGGGGGAACAATGATGGAAGATGCTGCCCTCATGGCAGAGGAGGCCCACAGAATCAAGATTCCAGAGAATCCTTCTTTGGTAGACCTTTTCATCACTCAAGGAGGAGTGCCCAACTGCTCACCTCTGGAGGCAGTCTGGGATGACTGTCACAGCACCTAGAAATCTGGCAAGGTATAACCAATGACAAATGGGTACAGGATATAATATCCAGGGGTTATATCATTTCCTTCTCTTTCCCCTGTCCCATAAACCAGTCAGTTCCAGATGTTCCACCCAGTCAAAAGGAACAAGCAATGTTAGAAATTCAAAAGTTGCTAAGAAAGAGTCATCCAAGAAGTCTCCGCCGAGCAGAGAGGATCTGTAACTTACTCAAGATTCTTTTTAGTTCCAATGAAAACGGGACTGGAGAATAATCTTGGATCTCGGCAAACTAAACAAACCTGTGAAGAAAACCATGTTCCAGATGGTGACACTGCAGTCTATACTTCCTTTCCTAGGGAAAAATTGGATGTGCTCTATAGATCTTCAGGATGTGTGCTCCCATATCAAAATGGAAAGGCGATCCAGAGGGTTCTTGCACTTCCGGCTAGGAGCCACTCATTTCCAGTTTTGAGCTGTGTCATTTGGTCTCACTACAGCCCACAGAGTGTTCACCATATGCATGGCAGTAGTGGCATCTCATGTGAGACACTGAGGATTCTGTGTGTTTCTGTTTCTGGACGAGTGGTTCATAACCGTCCCAACCAGGCATCTACTGCTACAAACCAGAGATTACACACTCCAGCTTTGTTCCTCCCTAGGCATTACCATAAACTATGACATGTCTGTTCTAGTAGTCACATTCCTAGAAAGAGAGTTATTTAACAGGCAGCGTCTGTCACTGCTTATTGATGTCACATGAGTATATGTTTATTATTCCCACTGCTGTAGTTGTTTTTAGGCTGTATGAGCTGTATCTTGTCCAAGATACAACAACCGGCCAGCTTCCAAAAGCTCTAGCTCCCTCTCATACCTTCACTGTCTGAATTGATTAGCCACGTGGAGAGAAAAATCTGCTCCTTGTTGAAATGTAGACACTCAAAATGCCGAGTGCTGAAAATCCGAAAAAAAAGACTGAACACACAGAAGAACCAATCTTGAAAATTGCTATTCTCTTTTAAACATCTTTTTTGCTTGGGGGGGGGGGGGTGCTGCATCCCTAAATATACTAACTCCAAGATTGCCATACTTTGGAGAAAAGTTAATATTCCAAGAAATGGCATCACAGACTTAAATATACTAAGTCCATTCCTTCTCCCCGTTTCAAGACGTGCTGTATTGGGTCCTGAAATTTCATATGGTTACTGAGAAAATCCTCTGTACTTGCCTCTCGTAAAGAAGCAGCTCAGAAGCTTCACAGGAGCAGCAGATAAACTTTAGATTCTATTCTGGCAGATAAGTCTCCAGTGCAGAACCCTTCTAGACAAAATATTGCCGTTTTAAAAAAATGGTATTTATTTTATTTGGGCTTTTCAGCAGTATTTCTCCTGTTAGAAACTTAGTTTCTTTCTGTTATTGAAAGTTTCCTGTCAGAGACTGCTGTGGTTAATTTGTGAGTTTTTGTAAGAAAATGCACTGATTATGTAAACTTGTGTCCAGATTTAGTAAAGCCTACACTAAGTGTGCACGGTATGAATTCAAGAACATTCTGATCACATTTTTTTGTGCTTTCTAGTCCCTCAGAAAAATTACTCTAAGTGTACATGTAGTCTACACTTTGTGGTAACCTTTGTGAATCGCTGTTCATATTTAAAGCTGCAAGAATATTAGCAGGAAAACTAAAATTAAGCAGAAGAAGGTGTGAGTTATGTCTTTATTGTCTGTTTACTCAGAACAGTGTACTCTTAGCGTAGATGTTATTGAATCTTGCTGTTTTTGTGTTTTATAAGTTTAATGTTGGGAATTGTTTTCTTTGAGCAGGAACTTCTGCAGACTATGTTGGTGCTTGTGGTCACTGTGTAACAACTTGCCTGCCATTTTTTTCAGTCAGACTAAAATGTATTTGAAGGGATTTCTGACAGGATTTTAATGTACTCCTTATGCATTACTTTATTTATTGCATAGTGTGCACGTGCGCATGTGTGTGTAAGTGTAATTGTGCTACTTCTGAACACTGTTTGACAACTTGCCATCCAGCTGAGGTTACTGTATCTGAAGCATCCTCCTCAGTCACAGCATGGATATTTACCCTACTCCTATTGGTCCGACTTCAGCTGTTGCTAAAAAGAAAAAAAGACAACTTACTAAAGAGCCCTTACTAACTCCAAGGGCTTAGCCAGTGGTAGGTGACTGCAGTGACCAGTAGTCATTACTCAGTTTTCCCTCCAGCTTCCTCTGGTGTAGTCCTTTCAACCACCATGAACCAAGGGTCAGACGCGTCCCCTTAAGCTGCTGCATTGTGTGAAGTAGGCATGGGAGATGATCATTTGTAGGGCACAGAGACACACTGGGGGACTCTGCTTGAAGTAGCCAGGGAAAGAGATCTATTGGGGCTGAAGTACCTTCTTCAAGTCAGTCATCAGTAATACCTGTAAGGAAAATAAAAGGTTAAACATTACTCATCAGAAGACATGGTGTCTGTTAGAAAAGATGCTTTTCTTATCTTTACTAAGAAATTGACATAAGCTGTTAATCCTGGTACTCAAAGTACTTTACCTTTAAAAGAGTTCAGGAGAAACATTCTACAAGGAAGACAAGCCAGAAGATTCTGACATAGACCGTACATGGCCTCTTCTCCACCAGTTCTTCTGAACTTGTAATTTGTCTAGTTGTTCCACAAAGTAAGGTTGGCTGGAAATTCAGAAACAGAAGTCTGCGGTTATGTAAAGTACCTATTATAGGTCAGGCAATTTACATGATCGTGGAAAATGTGATTTAAAAACAGCTTTAGCCACAAGAAACAAGCCCGATTTTCTAATTCAAAGGAAACTTGGTCCTCACAACCTCCTTTGGAGGAATTTTCCTTTTCTTAGACCAGCACCAGGATGAATGAGGAGTTTTTATAGGAACAAATGGATATTCTCCCTGTACTGAGGAGTTATGATATGTTACAAGTATATTTGCCTCATTCTACTCTCATTCCTCCATTAGTGCCAGCCTATTTAATGCTGCCTGTAGCAATTCTGATTCTGAACCTACAGTTCACAAAAAAGCAGATAGTTCAAGAAACTTTATAAAGCCTAACATATTTATTTTCTCACCTTGGATCTGACCCTGATGCCATATGCACGTCTTCAGCAACTGAGAATAGGCTCCTTGTGTCCTACAATCCTTCCACTTTGAATAAAAAAGGGAAATATTGAACAGATTTGCTGAGAAAATAGTTTCTTCTTCCACTTTGGTGTATAGAGTTCCCATGTGTGGAATTTGTTTTGCTTTGCTGTACATTTGGAGAGAATTACATACCACGTTTCCCCCCTGGAGATGGCACCTATCTGAATTCTGTTGTTTTTAAAATTTCTCAACTATCTAAACATGCCATAAGGAGTGTGTATGATTGTGCAGGTACTGTGTCTGGGACCACTGCTACTTCTACAATTTTGAGGAGTTATGCCCGGTTACGTAATCAAATGTTTTCTGATGAATTAAAGTCTGACATTTTGAATTCAACTTTAGATAAGGAGGTTTGATTTTGCCCATTTGCTACTCTGGTTCGGCAATTTGATATGAGAGGGTAAACTAATTCATTGTCAAGCCTCTCTTACAAATCGCCCATGAAGGCGTCTTGTATGAAAGGACCCAGTTATGGTCCCCAGAGACCCTGCTTCACCACCCTTACTATGCTGTTTGCCTCTTGAAAAGCCTGGGGTTTACAGTAAATTTCCAGAAATCCTTCCTGTCTCCTTATCAGGATCATGTTTTTCTTGGGTGCAGGCTCCAGACCATTCCTGTGCTGGCATCGCTGCCACCTCCCAAGGCTTTGACTCTGATTGCCTTTTTTCCATCCCTTCTTCCTCAGGTCTTGGTTACTGCCAGAGAGTTTCTAAAGGCTCTGGGGGGTACGTGGCATTCACCATCCCTATGCTTCCTCTAGCCAGGCTTCATATGAGAAAGTTACAGTGATTCCTAAAGCCAATATGGCGTAAACATTGTCATCCTTTGGACTTTTAGTTCCTCTTCATCCATGCCTCAAGATAGAGCTTCAGTAGTGGATTCACCAACTGTCTCTCAACCCAGGGCTTCCTTTTTAGCCTCCAGTCACCTCACAAGAACTTTTTTTCAGACATGAGGTGGGCGGCTTCTTTCGGCCCTGTAAAGGTTCAAAGCCTTTGGTCCCGTTGTCAGAGGGCAGACCATATCAACATCAAGGAGATGAGAGCTCTCCTCCTTACTCTTCAGGTCTTCTCTACTCTGTTTCTTCCAGGGCCTCTCAAAATCTTTACAAACAGTATCACCGTGATGTGGTACTTCAACAAGCAAGGGAGGAAACAGACCACCTCGTGTGCAGACTAACTCTTCAAGTTTGGGATCTATCTGTCCTGTATCAGGTGATTCTTCAGGGTGTTTATATTTCTTCAGAACAGACCCTTGTGGAATACACTGAGCAGGTCCATAATACAGACTCACGAGTGGATGCTTCACAGAGATGTGTTTCTGGGCATTGTCCACCAGTGGGGTACTCCTCAAGTAAATCTTTTTCCTCCACTCTGAACAGGCAACTTCCTCTTTTTTGCACCAAAATTCCAAGTCTTTTGGCATGGAAGGTGGACGCCCTATCTTTTTCTTGGAAGGGAATGTTTCTCTATGCCTTCCTTCCCCATCCTCTTAAATTGAGGGACCTGTTCAAGGTAGAACAGAGCTGTCCCAAAATGCTGCTGGTGACTCCCTTTTGGCCCAGACAGCATTGGATCCCCCTTCTTCTGCACCTAGCCAAGGGCAGTCACCACAAGTTACCTCACAGGGTGGACATACACAAGGCAGGGAATCTCTCATCCATCCTCACTTGTCTACTCCTCACCTGACACTGTGAGTAATAGGGCTCTGATCCCTTTTAGACACCTTTTTTTTCAGAGGATGTGCTTTCAGGTTCTGCAGGAGACCGGGAAACCCACTGCCAGGTAATCTTATTTCTCCAAATGGAAGAGAACTTCTGTCTGATGTCTTTCTGTTGACCAGGATCCACTTTCTGTGGAAGTTCCTTTGGTTCTGTCTTATTTGTGTGCTTCATGCTGGGTTAGCATACTGTTCAGTTGAAGCTCACCTTTCAGCTTTTTCTGCTTGTTTGCCTTTGACTCTTCATTTGGCTTCTAGGTTTGAGGTCAAACAATTTCTTAAAGGCATCCTTCATATTATGCCTCCAAGGAAGCCTATTCCTCCTTCCTGGGACCTTCATTTTGTTCTTGAAAAATTGACTCGGGCTCTTTTTGAGCCTGCAGCTTCAGCTTCCTTACAGCATTGCACTTGAAAAAAATATAAAAGAATAGCCTTTTGAACTATTCAAGCTAAGCTAAAACACCAGGAAGTAGTAGTAAGAAATATTTGTAAATTAAACTCCAAACAGTAGTAATAAATTGTAAAAAAATCTTGTGATCAAAATTTCTTCACGTTTATGAATAAAAACAGTATCACCTTCTTCGTACCAAAACAATAAATCATCTTGCTGCGATTTAAAAATAGCTTCATTTCTTAGTAGCAAAAAATCTGTATTGGGTGAAACATAAATCGACAGTCAAGTGCTGTGCTTGTGTAAAGAAACTAGAAGTAAATCTTCTCTTTATACATATTTCAAAAGCAAAGAAAAAAAAATCAACATTCTATTTCATTCTATAGAAACCTAAACATACGAGTTTAAATTTATGGTTATAGAGGAGACAAAGTTAGATGGTAGATTAGGGAACATCAGGAATAGAACTGAGCTTCTGGAGACCAGATGGATTATTAGGATGAGGGCTGACACTGGTAAGGGCTTGAATGAAAAGGTTCCCATCAGACCAGTCCTTAAAGATAGACCACTGCATAGGTGAAGTTACACTATTTATTAAATAATTCTAATCTTTGCCATGTTTTTCCGTTTATATATATATAATGGTGAACATCGATATCTGTGCAGTAACTGAGACCTGGTTCAAGGCTCCAGAGAGCACTCCTGCAATACTAGGCTACAACTCTTACCACACTTTTCGGCCACCAAACCAGGACCGAAACACTAAAGGTGGAGGAGTGTCCATATTCACCAAGTATATTCACACCACCAGGCTAGTTGCCCAACACAATGCGTCTGAAATTCTCCAGGTGCAACTAACACTAGGTAAGACTGCAATCCAAATAGAAGCTTGCTACAGATCCCCCACCATGCCCCAAGATTCTCACTACACCTTTCTAAACATACTGGAAAATATTAAGATAGAACCAAACACCCTAATACTGGGTGGTTTTAACTACCCTGCCATTAACTGGGAAAACTACTCGTGTACCAACACCTTTGCCCAACGGTTCTTGGAATTCATATATTCCAGCGCCCTGGATCAGCTAATCCATAGTCCCACCAGGGGCTGCAATATCCTAGACCTGGTCATTACCAACATGGGAAATTGATGCTCCACACGTATGGTCACCCCCTCGTTAGTCAGGTCTGACCATAAGCTAATCACCCTTAACATCCACTTCCCACCCTCACCCCCCCAGTAAGGAAACCTCCATAAAAAACTTCTCCAAAGCCAACTTCATGCTACTCAAGTCAGAAGTGACAAACTTCATGACACCCATGCAGACGGGAACTGAAAGTTCGACTGCTGAATCCTACACTAAGGCACTGTACGAGCACATCCACTCATGCATGAATCGTGCCATCCCAAATAGACCCAAGATGCTCTCCTCCAAAAAAAGGAAGCCAATCTGGTGGTCCCCTGCCATAAATAAACTTTACAACAAAAGGAAGAAACTGTTGCAGAAAAGAGGAAAATCCCAGGATGCAAAAAACTCCCTTAAGAAACTGAGATCCCTCATAAAATCCTCCAAAGCTAGTTATGAAAATAAAATTGCCAAAGATTCCAAAGACAACCACAAGGCATTATATAACTATGTCAAGACTCTAAATGGCAATGCTCAGATCTGCTCTGAGCTAAAACAGAATGGCATTAAATATACTGATCCCAAGGATATTGCCAATATCCTGGCAGATCGATTCAGTGCCAACTTCATCTCCCTGTCACCCCCTAAATGGCCCATCTCAATACCGGACGATTGCCAAATTCCGGTAATAACGGCCACACAGGTAAAAAATGCACTCTCTAAAGCTAAGAATACAGCATCCATGGGACCAGATGACATCCCGGGCTGTGTACTACATGAACTACAATATGAACTGGCACCTCACCTAAGTGTCATGTTTAATCATAGCCTCACCTTAGGTTTCGTGCCCACTGAGTGGCGCAGAGCTACAGTTATCCCACTCCACAAGGGGGGATCCACCTTGGATCCCGGAAACTACTGTCCCATCAGTCTGACGAGCCTTATCTGGAAGGCCATGGAGCGTATTATCATGGAGCTTATAAACAAAGACATTGGCAACCTTCAAACACTGGACCCCACCCAGTTTGGGTTCGTGAAGGGCCGATCCTGTCTCCTGAACCTGATTGACTTCTTTGAATCAGTCTTCAGAGCCATGGACAAGGGTAAGGTGGTCCACACAGCCTATCTAGACCTCGCCAAGGCCTTTGACACCATCCGCCACTCTGGAATCATAGATAAACTTACTAAGCTGGGCATTCATCCCTACATCACCCAATGGTTTGCCAACTGGCTTACTGACAGAACCCACACTGTAAAAGTAGCCAACTCCAAATCCAGCTCCAGACAAGTGACAAGTGGAGTACCTCAGGGTTCAGGGTTCATTCCTGGGACCGCTCTTGTTTGGCATCTACTTCTTTGAAGTACAGGCCAACACTAAGGGACTCTGGCTAACAAAGTTCGCATATGACTGCAAACTGGGAGCCATTATTGAATCCCCAAATGATGTGGATACTCTACAAAAGGGCCTTACAGAAACAGATGCTTGGTGCCAGAGCCATGGGCTCAAACTCAATGCCAAGAAATGTATAGTTATCCCCTTTGGGAAAAAACATGTACCCGTGAATTACCACATAGGTGGCAGTACACTAAACACAGAAAGTGTGATAAGAGACTTGGGGACACAGGTGGACAGTGGTCTCACCTTCGATAACCACATCGCCACAACAGTCAGGAAATCCTTCTATGTGGCACACCTCATCACTAAGTGCTTTCCATTCAGAAAAAAGGAGGTCATTGTCCCACTGTACTCATCCCTCATTAGACCCATTATAGAATACAACGCCCCATTTGGTATGTACCTCTCAAGACATCTGCAACAACTGGAAAGGCCGCAGAAATACCTCACTAAAAGAATCACATGCCTAAAGCAGATGCCCTACGCTGATCACCTTAAAAAACTCCAGCTATACTCTGTCGCATATCGTCTACTCAGAGGCGATCTCTGCTTAACATACAAGGCCATGTCAAACCCAGAGCTGTTGGACATGCTACACTTAAAGAAATCCCAATCCCACAGAGCCACACGCTCCAGGGATCTAAAACTTGTCATCACAATAAACAAAACATACTGGAGGGATAGGTTCCTGACCCACAGACTCCCCAGTCTCTGGAATAGACTGCCCTTACATGTCAAGCAGAGTGCCTTTTTGGCCCTCTTCAAAAGGAAACTTGACGATTGGATGGGAGAAAGGAAATTCACCCCGGGGATCACGTCAGTTGCCCTGCTAGATGGGGATCCAGGGAAGTAAATAGTGTGGGAAGAAATAGCCAGGGAATTGTTATGGCTAGGCTTGTATAGGCCCTAGGGCTGATAGCCTAGTACCAACCTGTGAACCTACGTAAGAGTGAGTGGTCCTAAATTATCATTTTTCTGTACTGAGCTTCAGAATAAGTATCTCCTTTTTCTTGGTATACTTAATTGTACATATATATATATATATATATATATATATATATGTATATACATACATAAATCCCACAATAACTATCAACCTATTTAACTTCTCCCAACTTATTAACTCCATTACCAGACCTAACAAAGCTAATCCCCCTGGCTCCATACTTGACTGGATTCTAGTATCTCATCCAATCAAAGTTATAAAATCTGGCATCACTCCTGACCCTTTAGGAGACCACCTCCCTGCCTACTCCATTCGAGCTACTCCCACCTCCCCACACTCTCACCACTACACTCACACTCGCAACCTCTCTAACTTCAACCCTACTTCTTTCTCTGACTCTCTCAAACTCACCAACTGGAACCCTCTAAAAATATTACCATTAGACGAAGCCATCAACTATTTCAATTCAGCATTCTTAACCGTCCTTAACTCCCTAGCTCCAACAAGAACAAGAAGAGTTAAAGCAAATACCTCCCCTTGGCTCACCAAAGACACAAAAAAGTTAATGCTCCAAAGGGATAAAACCTGGAAATCCTACACTAAACACAAGCAACCCAATATATTCCTCAAGTATAAGCAGTTAAGAAACCTAACCAAGAAACAAGTCATTAAAGATAAAAAGTCCTACTACATCAAACTTCAAGAAAACCATGCTAGAAACCCCAAACAGTTCTGGAATTCCATCAATTCCCTCCTCAGACCAGGTACTAAAAACAACCCCTGTCCAGATACCAGCAAATCTGACCTTGAAATAGCCTCACTATTTAATTCCTTTTTCACCTCTTCCATCACTGAGCTAACCAAGACATTTACTAACAATCACCTCCCTCACCTCCCTGCTTAATCTTCCATAATCTGCTCCCCCCCTTTCAAACTCAAACCAGTATCTACCAACCAAATAAAGAAACTTCTATATAAACTAAAGCCCTGCTCCAATGCCCCTGATAACATTCCATCCTCCTTCCTAAAAATAGCTTCTGATTCTATTGCTCTACCTATCAGCATCCTAATTAATAGGTCATTACTTGAATCCTATGTTCCTAAACTATGGCGTACCACTTACATTCTACCTCTCCACAAAGGCAGCAAAAACTGTACTGTCTCAAATTTCCGCCCTATAGCCATTCTCTCCCCTATCTCCAAAATCCTAGAAAAATGTATCCACCTGCAACTCCTTCCATTCCTTACCAAGCACCAACTTCTCTCTCCTACCCAACACGGCTTCCGCCCAGGACACAGTACTAATACCGCCCTTCTCTCCTTCTTGCACTCCGTCAGTTCAGCTCGTGACTCCGGTAATATAGTATCCACGGTCCTATTGGATTTATCCAAAGCTTTTGACACCATCTCTCACACCCACCTTCTAAATCACCTATCTAATCTCAACCTTTGCCCGAAGACTCTTTCCTGGTTCTCCAGCTACCTTTCAAACAGGTCCCAAGCTGTGAGATGGGGCCAATCCACCTCTACTTTTCTTCCTACCCCTACCGGAGTACCTCAAGGTTCCGTACTCGGCCCATTACTATTCAATATCTTTATTAATGACTTCCACAAAGCCATCCCTAACACCAAAATTGTGCAATATGCTGATGATTCCACATTGATCTGCTCTGCCTCTAAACTAACAGACCTCCAAGTCCTAACTCAAAGTGCCTTCTCAACCACTGAAAACTGGATGCTACAAAATCATCTCTCCCTAAATGCTAACAAAACTAAGATCCTCCTTTTCTCCCCCTCTAAATCCTCCTCCCTTGATAAAAACTCATTTCACATTACCAGCCTTAGTAACTCCTCTATCGAGATTGTACCCTCCACCAAACTTCTAGGTGTTACAATCGATGATCAACTAAAATTTAATACCCATATCCAGCTAAACATAAAAAAAACACACACACAAAACTAGGTTTACTGTATAGAAACAACCACTTCCTCTCTCCTCATTCCAGACTTAACCCTTGCCTCTACCTACCTCCTTCCCTCCCTCTTATATGGAGCCCCCAGGCTCACTAATCTTTCATCCACACTTACCACCAAATTGGAACTATGCTACAATAAAATCTCTAGACTTGCCACAAACGCCAAATCCTCTTCCCATCACTGCTCCTCCCTTCACTCTCTAAACTGGCTCGAACTTCCCAATCAACTTAACTTTATCCAATTCACCACAGCCTTCAAACTATTGTTACACCCTTCTAACTGCCTTGCTCTTTCTAATATTCTACAACCTTACACCCCCCTTAGACCACTTCGATCTTCTCATCTAAACCTGATCACAGTTCAAAAACCGCAGCGCCCAGCAGGTCAGCTTCTCTTATCCTTTACCCTGGCTAAAAATTGGAATGCCCTGCCCTCATCACTAAGGACATGTACCAACCTTAACTTCAAAACCCAACTTCATTCCTACCTCTATCTAAACAGAATCTGCAACTGCACTCTTCTGCCTACAACTCGTAAACAGTCTTCTCCCTTTACTCCAGGCTAACCTCCTCCTATTTCACCTTCCTATTCCTTTCTAAAAATTATTTAGCTTAGGGAACAAAACAGTAAAACTTGTATTTTCATTATGCAAGCCTTTTTTTCCCCCCTTAACAATAATTGAAATTGTTTAGTGTTTATTCTTTTGTAACTACCTGTTATCTATAATACATACTGTCTATGACTTTGCATGTAAATAGAAACTGTTTTTGTAATGAAAACTATTTAAATTGTTGTATTTCCTTGTTGGAGCTTTTCTCCCCGGGCCTCCACTGAAAACGGGCCCCCAAGCCCAGTGGACCTCCCCGGTAAAATAAATAAATAAATATATGTACATATATGTGTTTGTGTGCGTTTATGTATAATATGTATATATATATATATATATATATATATATATATATATATATATATATATATATATATATATATATATATATATATATAGGTTCATAGGTTCATACTAGGCTATCTGCCCAAGGGCATTTATAAGCCTAGCCCATAGTTATGTGGCTTTCGCCACCCCTTTAGTTTGAATAAAAACTATGCCTATCATTTTCTGTGCCTCTGTCAAGCAGTGACACTGAAGTAATCCCTGGGGTATATCTGCGATCTCCCATCCATTGGTCAAGATTCCTCTTGAACAAGGCCAGCGAGGTGCTCTGCCTCACATGTACCGGGATTTTGTTCCACAGCATAGGGAGTCTCTGGGTGATGAATCTGTCCCTCCAGCACGTTCTATTTATAACCGTGTCAAGGTTTAAGTCTCCGCCCTTGTGGTTCTGAGGGATCTAGATTTTTTGAGATGAAGCATATTCATCAAATCTGGGTTTGACATGGCCTTATATGTCAGGCACAGGTCATCTCTGAGCAAGCGGTATGAGACTGAATAGAGCTGGAGTTCTTTCAGTCGGGCAGCATAAGACATATTTTTGAGACCCTTTATCCTTTTGGTGAGGAACTTTTGGGGCCTTTCAAGCTGCAGCAGGTGTCTGGTCAGATACATTCGAGCGGGCATTGTACTCAATCATAGGTCTAATGAGTGATGAGTACAGGGGACGATGACCTCCCTTGATCTAGATGTGAATCCCTTCATGATCAGGTGGGCGATATAGAAGGTTTTCCTAACTACTTTAGCAACATGAGTGTCAAGCGAAGGCTACTGTCAACTTGGGTCCCCAGATCCCTGATGACTTTTTCTGTGCTCAGTGGATTGCCACCTATATGGTAGCTAGGGGTAACCTTGTTTTTCCCGAAGGGTATGACTATGCATTTTTGGCGTTTAACTTCAGGCCATGGCTCTGGCACCAGTTATCCGTTTCTGTGAGGCCCTTCTGGAGGATATCTGTGTCAGATGTGTTTTCGACTATGGCCCAGTTTGCAGTCATCTGCAAACTTTGTCAGCCATAACCCTCCTGTGTTTGCTTGTACTTCAGAAAAGTAGATGCCGAACAAGAGTGGACCCAGGACTGAGCCCTGTGGGACACCACTTGTGACAGGCTTTGAGTCTGACATGGCTCCAGCAACTCTGACCCTGTGGGTTCTGTCACTTAGCCAGTTTGCAACCCATCTTGTGATGTATGGGTTTACATTCAAGCTGATGAGTTTTTCGATGATACCTGAATGGGGTATTGTGTCGAAGGCCTTTGCCAGGTCGAGGTAGGCTGTATGGACTGCCTTTCCCTCATCAATGGCCTTGGTGACTGTCTCGAAAAAGTCAACCAAGTTTAAGAGGCAGGATCTGCCTTTGACAAAGCCAAACTGGGTTGGATCGTCTGCAAGTTCCCTATGTCTTTATTTATGAGTTCCATTATGATCCTCTCCATGGCTTTGCAGATAAGGCTTGTCAAGCTAATGGGGTGGTAATTATAGGGTCTGTGGAGGCACCGCCCTTATGAAGTGGGACCACAGTCGCCATGCGCCACTCCTTGGAGTGCATTATCCTGAGGTGAGGCTAAGATTAAACAGCTGTCCTAACTGTGGGTTTAATTCCTCGTTGAGTTCATGAAGCACACAGCCGGGGACACCATCCGGTCCCATGGATGCTGTGTTTTTTGCCTTAGTGATGGCAGTTCTCACCTGGGCGTTGGACATGTTTGGGGGCTACAATCCTCTGGAATAGATATCTCTCCTTTTGGGGAGGGGAGAAGTTTGCACTGAACCTGTCAGCCAGTATGTTAGCAATGTGTGTAGGTTCAGTAATTTTCACATCATTTTGAACTAATTCTGAGCATATCTGGGAGTTTCCTCCTAGGTTTCTAACATAGCTAAAGAAGGCCTTATGATTGTCTTTAGAGTCCTTGGCGATTTTTCTCTCAAAATTTGCCTTGGATGATTTTATGAGAGCTCTTAGTTTTTACTTATAATGATCAAAGGTGTCTTACCTTTCAAGGATTTTGCTCTATCTTGTAGTAGCTTCCTCCTTTTGTTGTAGAGCTTGTTTATGGCTGGGGTCCACCAGACTGGACGCTTGCCTTTGGTACAGAGAGTCTTAGTTTTGTTTGGGATTGCCTGATCCATGCAGTCCTGTAGGTGCTGGTAGAAGGCATTTGTAAGTGATTCAGCGGTTTGAGTAATGTTTACCACTGGCTCAGGGGCCTTAAAGGAGACCACACTAGTTTTTAGAAGTGTGAAATCGGCTTTTGAGAAGTTTTCACTGTGGTCTTTTTTGTTACAGGTGGGGACGGTATGAGGACCTGCAGCGAGATTAGTTTATGATCTGATCTCACCAGTGAGGGTATACTTCCGGTGTTGAACATTTTGATCCCATGTTCGTGATGATGAGATCAAGTATGTTTTCTCCTCTTGTGGGGATGGTGACTAGTTGTTCCATGGCATTTGAGTTTATGAACTCCAGGAATCTTTGGGTTAGAGTGTTCGGGCTTGAGTAGTGTTCCCAGTCTATATTAGGGTAGTTGAAGTCACCTAGTATGATGGTGTTTGGAGATGCATTTATCAACTCCAATGTTTTCAGGAAGGCCATGTGAGGTTCCTGAGTTTGAGAGGGTGGCCTGTAACATGCTACAAATTGCAGAGCAGTCTTGCCTATGGTTAATTGCACCTGGATGGTCTCCGATGCATCGTGCGTTGCCACCAACCTTGAGGTGTGGGTGTCCTTTATGAATATGGACACCCCCCCTCCTTTCTTGGTGTTGTCCGGATTTTGGGGCCGGAACGCATGATATGAGGTGAAACCTGTTAGTGCTGGGATGCTCTCAGGAGCCTTGAACCAGGTTTCTGTCACAGCACAGACATCGATGTTCTCCATATTGAGAAGGGCCTCGAGTGCGTGCATCTTGAGAGTGAGACTTCTGGCATTGAGCAGCATTACCCTTAGTTTTTTTCCTTTTTGGTGTTCTAGGGTGGTAGGTTTAGAATTTGAGCCTTGCCTAAAAAGGCACTATGGGGGTGGCAAGAGCCTTTGCCAATATCCGGAAGCCCAGGGGGTGACAGGTGCAAGCCGTCCCTTGCGAAGCAGCGTGGCTTGTCCAGCATGTCATCCCAGGCAGACAGACATTGGATCCCCTTTGAATGACACCAGAATTTAAGCCAATTATTAAAGCTGATCATCTTATCACTGTATTGTGGCATCATTCTAGGTGAAGGTAGGATACTGCTCAAGGTCAGGGTCATACCTGCCTGGGCTACATAATCAGAGAGCTCCTCGATGTCCCTTTTCATGTAGTCCAAGGAGGTACGTCTCAGGTCGGTGAGACCAGCGTGGGCAATGAGTGAGTCGTACTGTACCTGCTGTTGAGAGACCTGAGTGCTTGCGTTATGTGGCGGATTCTAGCCCGACAGGCAGCTTACTGTGACCTTCTCCTTACTCAGTCTGGTGAGCGGGACGTCAGTGTGTCTGACTATGGAATCACCAATGACAAGTGTGTCTGGCATTTTGTTTGGCCTTAAGGGCTGTGACTGTTTGACACTCTGACTGTGTGGTCTATGTGTTGCATGTGTTGGGTCGTGAGGTGGTAGTTGTTTGGGTGTCTGCTTTGGTGGCCTCTGCTGTTTTGGTAAATTTTTGATCAGAGCCTCCGAGTATGTCTTTGTGTGAGTATGTGTATGATTTGAAGTTGTGATGGTACCATGTGTGACTGGGTATGTATTGTGTGTGGTTACCTTCTCCTCCTGTCTGATCTTGCCAGTCCTATGTTGAGAGAGCTCAGCCTCCAGTTTGGCCGTATAGTTGCATCTCTCGCATGTATTTGTGTTTTGTGGGCGAAGGAGAGGATTGTCTGTGTACATGAGGCAATTGTAACATTGCCTCAATATTCCCAGGTTCACCAGTTGATCCGGAGAGGACACTAGCAACTGATCCCTCGACATACTAGAAGTAGTAGATAAAGAGACTTTCAAAGGACTCCGGGGGAAGTGGGTTTTAGGCTGGTGGGGTACTATCTATAATAAGAGTGCTTTATCAAGGTGCAAGTACTGTAGTAGTAAGTGCTAGGCTTTACAGATAGAGAATAGTCTACTTGGGAATCAAGTAGAGATGAACTTTTCAGTTATAGGATATGCTGGTTAGATCAGCAGTACAGCTCGAGGTAGGTAGTTCTAAGGGAAAATTTGAAGAGTGGAATTTAGATGGCCCGAATAGTTTAACCTTGTTTAACCGCCGCTGGTCTTGTGTGCAACAGTGGCAACTCCGCTCTAACGCGCGCTTAGCGTGTTTTATAGCAGGGGGCTGAAGGGAGCTAGGAATTGGCCCAAAACGACCAATGGACTACTAGTTTCTGGCTGAAACTTCACCAAATCGGACAAAAAGGCCGCTCAGTGCTTCCCACTCCCACTGGTAAGCAAAGAAACTTCCCTCCTTCCTAATAAGGCAATGGATCAGTAACAGGAACTAAAAACAAAGCCCAGGGATCAGCAACTCTGAAACTGGACTACTCTAGTTCAGTAAGGCGGGAAAACAAGAGATTTTTTGTTTTATTACAGAGATAAGGAAAAAAACAGACAGTAAATGCTATAAATCGGCTAGCGCACTTTAGTGTGTAGCCTACAGAAACAATTTGCAACAATTAGTAACTTAAAGTGCAATAAACAGTGTAAAATGCAGAAATCACTTAAAGTAGCAGTAAAACAGGCGAAATGCAGTCGCTAGCTTAATAACAGTGGGAAAGCCACAAAAATACTTATATCTGGTAGAAAGTCACTCTTTTAGCTCTCTGCTGCTTGGATCACTCTGCAGGCCACCACGAGGATCTGTGCTGAGTTGGTACAAGCTGAAAAACGCGTGTTTAGCGTGTTTTATAGCAGGGGGCTGAAAGGAGCTAGGAATTGGCCCAAAACGACCAATGGACTACTAGTTTCTGGCTGAAACTTCACCAATTCGGACAAAAAGGTTGCTCAGTGCTTCCCACTCCCACTGGTAAGCAAAGAAACTTCCCTCCTTCCTAATAAGGCAATGGATCAGTAACAGGAACTAAAAACAAAGCCCAGGGATCAGCAACTCTGAAACTGGACTACTCTAGTTCAGTAAGGTGGGAAAACAAGAGATTTTTTTTTTTTTTTTTT
This sequence comes from Protopterus annectens, assembly GCF_019279795.1. Lineage (NCBI taxonomy): Eukaryota > Metazoa > Chordata > Ceratodontiformes > Protopteridae > Protopterus > Protopterus annectens. The sequence goes on along the minus strand of NC_056748.1, from coordinate 252,651,056 downwards.
ATACAGAGACAAGGAAAAAAACAGACAGTAAATGCTATAAATGCTTTTAAGCGGCAAAAAACAGACAGTAAATGTTATAAATGATTTTAAGCGGCTAGCACACTAGAGTGTGTTAGCCTACAGGTAAAATTAAGCAACAAATAACTTTTTAAGAGTGCAAAACAGTTAATCAACACAAAAACAGTTTAAATAGAATGCAGAGCTGTATAAACAGGCTAAGATGCAGTCGCTAAGCAGTAAATATTCAAAAAGCCAGAAAAAAATACTTAAATCAGTTATAGCAAATACAGTTATAACAAATGCTCTGAAATATACTGTATATTTCCAATATGTTTGAGAAGGACAGTCAGAACACAAGAAGGTTCAGGCGAAAAAAAAAAAGTTTTGTTTTACTTTTTGAAAAGGGAAAAAGGAGGAACAGAAGGCCTTGTCAAATGTTCTCTCTGTAGTAAGAAGAATGAGCTAGTGACACTAGACTGGGAGGTGTGTCACAGTAGGGGCGGGCAACTGCAAAGCCACCAAGTATAAGAGCAAGACACCAACAGGGAGGGACGGTGGGACAAAATAAAAGCACTACAGAGTCAAATGAAAGTTTTTAAACAGATAAGTATTTGTGAAGATTCTGAATAGACAAAGTGCTTTATATATATTAAATTATAAAAAACAGTAATCTAAAAAAAATCAAAAAAAGATACTTTTATTGCTCAGTTCAGTTCAAACAACAACAAGTCCAGCCTGCACTGTGTGCAAAGACAGACCCTACCAAAGTTAGGGCAAGACCAGAACAACTTTTTTTTTTACAAGAACACAAAAGAACCAGCCCCCACTAGCCAAGAGATAATTACACAGAGTAAATGTTTCAGTTTATACAATAGCCTAAGACAGCAAAGCACTACAGAGTCAAATGAAAGTTTTTAAACAGATAAGGATTTGTGAAGATTCTGAATAGACAAAGTGCTTTATATATATTAAATTATAAAAACAGTAATCTGTAAAAATAATCAAAAGATACTTATATTTTGTAGCTCAGTTGCGGTCAAACAACTTCTCCAGCCTGCACTGTGTGCAAAGACAGACCCTACCAAAGTTAGGGCAAGACCAGAACAACAACTTTTTTTTTTACAAGAACACAAAAGAACCAGCCCCCACTAGCCAAGAGATAATTACACAGAGTAAATGTTTCAGTTTATACAATAGATATCAGTTTTCATTTCATCTTCGATGTTCGGGTTCAGTTCCAAGCATTGGAACCAGTTCTGCTGTCAGAAGAGCTCACAGAAGCCAAAAATTCTCAAGCTTAACCCTTACCCACAGTGCTCCTTTCCCTATTACCTCAGATCTCCTTTGTCGGTTTTCATGTTAGATGTGGTTGCGTTTACTCTCGAGCAAACCAAGTAAATGTTTGTTTTCTTGTTTTTCTGACTGTTCAGTAGTCTTACACCCTTACCTTATTTTATACAGTTTTGAACAACAACTGCACTTTTGCCAACTTTTCTGTCTCTTTCTTCGTAATAAGTTAATATTCTCAACTATCATTGTTGATAGACTTTTCCCTGTGTAACTTTCCTGGTAGTTTTATAGTAGTTTCTCTTCTTTTTCAGTGTGTGTGGCTTGCCTGACTTTTTTTTTTCTTAGAGCAAGTCATGGCTGATAAATGTAAAGCCCCTTCTGGATTTAAGAGGTGCCAAAAAATATGGGCACAAGGTACCTTTTTCAGACGCACAGTTATGTGTGTACTGGCAGACCCCCTCCATCTTCAGGAGACCTGCCGTATTGCCATTTCTTCAGCCGCAGAGCTTTAGTTGAAAGGATGAGGTCCATCAAGATTATTTTTTCTGTCTATTTTTTGTGAATCCATATCTGGTTCTAAAAAAGTTAAAAATAAAACTGATGTCTCCTTTTTCCTCCTCTCCTCTTCTAAATCTTTGGAGAAATGAAGGAAAAAGAGTGTGTCAGTGCCAGCTTCTCCCTCGGTACCATCTACAAAAAAGCTGAAGTGTTCGGTTCCTACAGTTTTTTCAAATCTGACAAACATGGTATAAAAGATACCAGTTCCTACACCTTCTTCAGAACTGAACTTACCTGAAAAGACAACTGGTTGACACTAGAGGTTTCTGGCGAGAAGCAACTTGACCCATCGGCACCACAATTATCAGTGCAGATTCTTTTCTCGGCACTGAGCATTTTGACACAGAGTAAGCTAACAGGGGAGTGTTGCATGTTGACACAGCCTAGAACTACATACTCACCCTCATATGACCCCTTTCCAGATAGGCTGCCTTCACCCTTTCTGGAAAGGCCAAAATCACCTTCCATTCTGTGTCTCCGTTTCACCAAAAGCCTAACTGATGTGGAGAGACTGGTGAGTAAGATACTCTAGATTAGAGGAATGACAGTTCCACTGCTGCTCTAGCTCCCATGGGCTTAGGATTTGAAGTTTTCTTTACCCCTCCAACACTTCCTCCTCTAACTTCAGCTGAAGCTTTAGAGCCCTTGGCTCCAAGTCTCCTAGCACAGACTGTATCGGAGCCGAAGATGTCCATGTCTTCGGACATGATTCCCACTCTGAGCTCTTCGGTTCAGTCAGAAAAGGAGATCTCCTGGAGTCGCATTTGTTCTGTCAGCTCCGAGCGGCTAGATTGACTCCAATTTTTTTGGAACCTTCTATGCATTTTGGAGCCTCTGCACACATCACTTCAGCTCCAGTTTCTGGAGGTTTCTCCTCTGAGCAGGGAGTGACCACAGTTCCGAGGGAGTTTTTCTCAGTTCCAGGCTCCCTTCCCTCTTCAGGTGGCCAGCTTTTGAGACTATGGAGAGGGTCTTGACAGCAGTTTGCCAGTCAGCATCTTACACTTTGGAACAGATACACTTGCCTTCCTTCCACCCAGATATTCAACCAGTACCTGTACTGGCTCAGCGAGTGCCAGAACCATAGGATTCCCATACGGGAATTCCCTCTTCTGATATCTTCCCCAGATCATCCCATTGAGGAGGTTCCTCAGAAGAAAAAGTGCAAGAGGAAGCACTTGGATTCTGCAGAGGAAGCGAACACCGAAGACACTGACTTCGGTGAAAGGGAGGGATCCCCAAAGTCACCCACTGATTATGTCTCCTTTGGAGACATCCTGGAAATATTAAAGCAGAGTGATGACTGGAACTCCCAAAATCCTTCTCCCGAGGAGTCATTATACCTGTAGGCTTTTGGCACTCGACCATCTACCTCTTGGGTGACTGTGCTCACTGATGAGCTCATTCATTTGATCTCTCGGCTGTCATGGAAGACCCCTGATACCATAGAACCTATCCCTCGGAGACCTGACAAAATTCTGTCTGCCCCTGAAGACAAACAGTTCTGGGCCAAGGGATTAGCTGTTGATTCCAGGGTTGTGGTGGCAGCCACAAAAAAGGAATGGGCCGAGGAGAGTTTCTCTATCCATCCACCAAACAGAAAGTCTTAGGTGATGGATAGGTTTGGGAAGCTGGTCTATGCTTCAGCGGCCTTTGGTTTAAAGTCCCTGAATTACTTGGCACACTTCACCAGACGTCAGAGAGATCTGTTCAAGGAGTTATTGGATACCCTCACAGGAACTGTTCCTGAGGATGTCTAAGAAAAGGTGGCTTTCCAGTTGGCTGCCCTGCAGTCTGTATCCAATTGATCTATGAGGCTCATCAATCATGTAGCTTAAGGGACCAGTAGAGCAGCAGGTTCAGGTGTTGCCATTAAGAGACCTGCCTGGATGTGCCTGTGTGACTTTGGGGAGGCATTTAAGTCTGCATTCATCAGTGCACCCTTTGACAGATCATCCCTGTTTGGTCCATAGGTTAGAGAAACTTTATCCAGGTGTGAGAAAGATGGAAAGACCCTTTCTGCAGTAGGTGTGCATTTTTCCATTCTTCCACGACCATTCTTTAGAAATCAGAGAAGTAGTGGAAAAATGTGGTTCAAAAAGTCCCAAGGGCCTTTTCAGGACACACATGGAAGTAGTTCCCCTAGGGGCAGAAGGGGGGACTTCAGTGGAGGATGCCAACCCCGTGGCAGAGCTGGCCTTTAAAATCAGGGTTTCAGAGTCTTGCTCTGGTAAACCCTATTAGCACTCCTGAAAGGAGGCCTGATTGTCTTCCTCTGGAAGCAGTCAGTGGGTGCTTATCTCTGCACCAAAATGCCTGGCTACAAATAACATTGTATGCTTGGGTGCAGAGGATTATGACCAGAGGTTATACAATTCTCTTTTTCCTTCCTCTTTCCACATGCAGGAAAATCCCCAGTATTCCACCCAGTCAGGGAACAAGCAGTTCTAGAAATCCAGAAACTGCTAGAAAAAGAGAGTCCTCAAGAAGTCCCACCAGACCAGAGAGAGTCTGGAAATTACTCAAAATTCTTTTTAGTGCCAAAGAAGACAGTGGACTGGAGACCAATTTTGGATCCAAGTGTACTTAACAAATCAGTTCGCCAAACCAAATTCCAGATGGTCACGGCAGAGTCCATTCTCCCGTTTTTAGAAGAATATGATTGGATGTGCTCAGTAGATCTTCAGGATGCTTAGTAACATATAAAGATGGACAAACAATCCAGAAGATGCCTCAGCCTCCGGCTGGGAGCTAGTCACTTTCAATTCAGAGTTCTGCTCTTTGGTCTCCGCACAGCCCCCCAGAGTGTTCACAAAAAGTAAGGCAGCATTAGCAGCTCACTTGAGACTGCAGGGATTTCAAGTGTTTCCATATCTAGACGACTGGCTCATTACTGCCCCAAGCAGGCATCAATTGATAGAATCAAGAGACCATGTACTCCACGTTTTCTCTTATGTAGGAATAACTGTAAATTATGAAAAATCAAAATTAACCCCAACTCAGAATTTAGAGTTCATAGGAGCCCTTCTAAATACTCAAACTTCCATAGACTCTCTTCCCTCTGTGAGACTACAGAAAATAATCAGCAACAGAAAAGTAACCATTTGCCTAGTCCTTCAGGTACTGGGCTCCAAGACTGCAACTGTAACTCTTGTCCCCTTAGTGAGATTCCGTATGAGGATACTAGAGTAATTACTAGCATCCCGATGGTCAATGTTACACCAACCCATGTTGGACCTGATTTTGATCACCAGTTGTTACAAAAACGATCTAGCTTGGTGGATGCATTCAGAAGAGACTCTTCTAGGCCGTCCCTGTGTCCCATCCCAACCCCAAGCCATAGTGACCACATATGTGTCCCAGATGGGTTGGGGGGGCATTATCTGGGCAGGACTGTCCAAAGCACTTGGTCCCCTGTAGAGGCCAACTTGTATATATCAGTGTACTGGAGCTAAGGGCAGTGCTTTTAGAGTTGCAAGCCTTTCAGACTGCTCTTCCTTCAATTCCTTGAATTGTGATTCAAATGGACAGCATGTCAGTAGTTTGGTACATCAATAAGCAGGGAGGAACCAAATCCTATCCCCCTTGTCAAGAAGCTCTGAGTGTGGCAATGGCCGATCTCTTCCAGCAGCTTTCTGATAGCAACTCACATTCTGGGGAGTTCCAGTGTGATAGCAGACAAACTATGCAGGTGTATTCTCCTGCCTCACAGGTGGTCTCTCAGTCCAAAAGTTATGGCAAGGATTTTCTGTCAATGGGGCCAGCCGTGCTGTGACTTGATTGACTGTCCCCTAAACAACAAATGTAGCAACTACTTTGCCCTGATCCCCCCTCCGGAGGAGTCACCAAGAGAAGCTGTTCTCCATGTTTGGTCCACGGACTACTGTATGCCTTTCCCCCAATTCCTCATATTGGCCTCGACAAATATGGTTCCCCTTTCTTTGGCCTTATCTGATTCAACAGCCTTACATTCTGGACCTTTTATCTTGCACAGAGGGATTAATCCAACCAAACATTGTAAACCTCCAGCTTGACAGCTTGGTTTCTCCAGTTCCATTAATAGCCAGGCATCTGTCTCTCTCCTCCCCGGTACTTCAGGTATTCTTAGCCTATCATAAGCCAGCTACTTGTAAACTGTGTGCTAGTAAATGGAAGAGGTTTACCTTTTGATCTTGTGGCAATATCAATGCCTTTTCAGAGCCCATTGATAAAATCCTAGAATTTTAAGCTACACTTTTCAAGGCAGGTGCTTCCCATTCTGCCATCAAAGTCCAATTATCAGCTGTTTCAAATTACAATAATGATTTTAAAGACTGCTCCCTAGCTTCTCCTAAACTTTGCAAAGACTTCTTGAAAGGAAGGCTCTTGCTAAAACCACCTTGGGATCTGAACTTAGTGTTATAAACCATTGTTCAATATCCCTTTGAACTATCAGCTGAATGTGATCTAAAGCTATTATCGTGGAAAACTATATTTTTAGTGGCAATAACTTCTGCCAGAAGGATTTCAGAAATACAAGCCTTATCATATAGACCTCCTTATATGATTTTCCGCAAAGAGAGTGTCACTAAGAACCAATCCTTCCTTTTTGCCTGAGGTAGTGTCAGAGACCCAATATTAATCCGATGATTCATTTACCAGTATTTTTCCCAGTTTTTGCTAACAAAGGTGAATATGGCTTACATTTATTTGATGTTCACAGGCAATTGTGCTTCTGTTTCCACAGAACTCAAAATATAAGACAATCCGACCAACTTATTGCACTTAAAAAGGATTAATGAGGTACTCTGCTTGACGTGGAGAAGGAGTCTATTCCACAGAAGGGTGAATCTCTGGGACACATCTGTCCTGCATCAAGTCCTATTGATGTCACAGAGGTCACTAGTGTGGGTTATTCGAGTGGAGCTAGACTTCTGGATATGCAGCATTCCCATCAAGATGGGGTCTGAGATTTCTTTGTATGCCAGACAAAGGTCTTCACCTCTATGGTGTCTGTATGACACTGAGTAGAGGGACAGGGCTTTTAGCCCATCTAAGTAGGGTAGATGTTTGAGGGCCTGGATTCTCCTGGTGAGGAACCTCTGTGGTCTCTCCAGCTGCTGCATGTACTTTGTGAGGTACGTGCCGAATACAAGGATGTTATGACTTCCTTGTGTGTGGATGAGATATCCTTATTAAAGAATAGGGCCATATAGAAAGCTTTCCGTACAGCGGAGGCACTATGGTCTTTAAAAGTCAGTTTGCTATCAACCTGGGTGCTCAGGTCCCTTAACAACTGATTGCATGTCTAGGACCTTGTTATTAATGTGATAATTCGTGGGGATGTCACTCTCCCCAAAGCGAATGATGATGATGCATTTTTTGGCATTCAGTTTGAGGCCATGTTTTTGGCACCAGTCATTTGTTTGGGTGAGACCCTCTTGGAGGATGTCCACATCACTAGGGGAATTGATGACAGCACCCAGCTTGCAGTCATCTGCAAACTTGGTCAGCCATAGCCCACTGGTTTTGGCCTGCACCTCAGGAAAAGTATACAAACAACAGAGACCCCAAGAGTGATCCCTGGAGTACACTGCTCGTTATGGCTCTACTGCTTGAGGTGGCTTCCCCTATTTTGACTAGGTGGGTTCTATCAGTGAGCCAGTTTGCTACCCATCTGGTAACATACGGATTGATGCCTGGTTGAGAGAGTATCTATTATAACTGAGTGGGGAATAGTATTGAAGGCTTTGGCCAGGACAAGGTAGGTATTCTGCACAGTCTTCCCCTCTTCCATGGCTTTGGTGACTGTCTCAAAGAAGTCGACCAAATTTACCAGGCATGACCTCCCCTTGATGAAATCAAACTGTGTGGGATTGAGTGTTTGAAGGTTGCCAATGTCCTTGTTAATAAGGTCCATGATAATCCGTTCCATGGCCTTGCAGATCAGGCTAGTTAGGCTGAGTGTATAATTTCCTATATGGGTGGACGCTCCACCTTTGTGCAAAAGGATGACAGTGGCTGTCCTCCCCTTGTCTGGAATGAAGCTAGTACTCAAGCTTTGGTTGACTAGGGTGCCAATTGGTTCTACAAGTTCCTGCCTGCGTTCATGTAGTATGCAGCCTGGGATGTTATTGGGTCCCATAGAGGCTGTGTTTTTTGCCTTTAAGAGGGCAGTGATGACTTGCTCCCTAGCGATAAGGGGGGTGGGTTCTGGGGATGTCCTGATTTACTGATTTGGGGGGGGGGGCAAAGGGGTGAAGTTTTCACTGTACATGTCTGCCAGCAGGTTGGCTCCATCAGTGATGTTTGTGTATGTGGTGTCATTTTGCAGGCATATGTGTATAAGACCTTATGACTGTTTTTAGTAGATGTGGCCAGTTTGGACTTTGTTTTGGAGGATTTCACTAGTGCTCTTATTTGTTTATTCAGGCTAAGGAGAGATTGCTTCCAGTTAGGCACCTGCTCCTTCTTGGTCCTGGACAGCAATTTTTTCCTTTTATTAAAGAGTGTATTTATTGCATATGTCCACCAGACAGGTTTACTCTCCCTTGAGGAAGATGATTTTGCCCTGTTTCCTATTCCATGCAGCTGTAAAAATGCTTGTATAGTACTTTGGTATATTTTTGGACATATGTGCCAGTTCCTGTGGAGGGGGAGGGGGCTTTGAAGCTGTTTATACCTTCCCTCAGGAGGTTGCAATCTGCTTTGATGAAGGGGGGGGGGGCTGTCGGGGGAGATGGTGACTTTGAAAGTGACCGTTTTGTGGTCGGATCTTACCAGGGAGGATGACACTGTAAGGATGCTACAGTGGTTGCTCATGTTGGTTAATACCAAGTCCAAGGTATTATCACCTCTTGTGGGGGCGTTCACCAGCTGGTCCAAGGCATTTGCATTGATGAAATCAAGGAATCTCTAGGCATTTTTGTTTTGTCATAAGTAGTTCTTCCAATCTCTGTTTGGACAGTTAAAAGTCACCCAGGATCAGGGTAAAAGGTTGAATCTTGATAGATTTGAAGAGGTCCAGATAGGTGGAATGGGCATCTTGAGTCAAAGCTGGGGGCCTGTAACTAGTTATGATTTCAATAGGGGTGTTGTCAATGGTTAACTGCATCTGGAGTGTCTCCTGTGTGTCATATTTTTTGACCAGCCTATTTAGACTCCTGGTGTTTAGCAGCATGACTTTTCATTTGCATTTTGATGAAATTTTCATGTTGGTAGTTTTGACCTCAAGACATTTCCTAAAAATTGCAATATGGGTCAGGCAAAAGCCTTTGCCAGAAGTCTGAAGCCCAAGGGAAACTGATGCAAGCCAACTCTGGCAAAGCATCATGGTCTGTCAATCGTATCTTCTCAGGCTGCTGTCAGGTACTAGATTTATTTATTTATTTCCAGTTTGATGACCTGGGAGGTCCACTGGGCTCAAGGAGCCCGTTTTCAGTGGAGGCCCATGGAGAAAAGCTCCATAATACATAGTAGAAATAGTACCAATTAAGCAAATCGTAATATTATAATAGTAAAACTAACCAAAGTATAACAGCAAAATAGAATAATGTACAATACATATTTACATGCTTACAGATTAGAGAAAATGTAGTACAGAGTTAAAATTGTACAGAGGTTGTAAATCATCTGTGAGTGGTATAAAAATAACATGTGGTGCAGCGGTTAGCATCGTCACCTCACAGCAAGAGGTTCTGTGGTTCGATCCGTGGCTGGGGTGCCTTCTGTGTGGAGTCTGCATGTCCTCCCTGTGGTCGCGTGGGTTTCCTCCGGGTGCTCCGGTTTCCTCCCACATCCCAAAGACATGCTGTAGGTGGATTGGACACACTAAATTGGCCCTAGGTGTGAGTGCGTGTGTGCCTTCTGTGGTAGGTTGGGCGCTGGGCTGGCAACTCGACACCGTACAACTCCACTGCCAGTCATGAACAGACAGGTGATCCGCTGTGGGAACCCCTAACCGGGAAAAGCCAAAAGAAGAAGTAAATAAGATTAATCCCCTAAAAGGAGAGGGTAAAGGTGGGAAGGTACCTTATGTGTAATGAATGTATTCATGTAATAAGCAGGTTAGGTAGGTAGAGTGCAATTGCATTTCCAGTTATAGGAGAGGTAAGAATGGAGCTGGGTTTTGAAGTGTTCAGAGTTTTCAGAAATTCTTAGAGAAGGAGGGAGTGAATTCCATTTTTGGATAAGGAAAAGGATAGGAGAAGGTGACCAGTGGGATGATTTGGGTTGTATACAGAAGTTAGATTTTGGTGGGCAGATCTTAGAGTTCTGTGTGGGGTGTATAATGGTAAGATGTTTGTTAGTGCTGGGCATTTATTTGGTTTAAAAATAAGCTTGTGGGCTGTAGTGAGTTGGAGGTAGTCAAGGTAGTTGGGAAGTTCTAGCCAATGCAGCAGGTGGAGAGGTATATAGTGGTGGGTGGAGTATTTTGATTTGGTGGCGAATTCTGAGATTTTGTTGTAACAAATTTCCAGTTCAGAAGACACAGAGGAAGATAGGTTGGTTAGTAGGGGAGCACCATACATCAGTGATGGTAGTAAGTAGGTAGTGGCGAGGGTTTGTCTTGTAGAAGGGGAGAGAAAGTGGGAGTTTCTGTACAGCATGCCAACTTTCTGATCTTTTCTTAATATTTTGCTGAATATGGGTATAGAATTTTAGGTGTTCTTCAATAGTAACCCCAAGAAGTGTAGCAAAAGAAACAGCTTCTATAGTGGAGTTGACATGACTGATAATATTGAAAGAGATTTTGTCAAAAGGGAGCGATTTTGAAGGAGAGAATAGAAGAATTTTAGATTTGTTGGCATTCAGAGTGAGCTGATTTTGAAGCATCCAGTTCTCCGTAGTTGAGAAGTTAGAGTTTTTGTTTGGAGCTCAGGGAAGTTAGAAGCAGAGCAAACTAAAGTTGAGTCATCTGCATACTGTACTATCTTAGTATTAGGAATGGCTGCATGGAAATCCTTAATAAAGATATTAAAGAGCATTGGGCCGAGTATGGATCCCTTTGGTACTCTGGTTGGGGTAAGAAGGAAGACCGAGGTGCCAGTTTTCCATTTCATGGCCTGAGATCTGTCAGAGAGGTAGCTGCTTAACCAGGTAAGGGTGTTTTTTGAGAGATTAAGATAAGAAAGGTGTTTTAGGAGGTTGGCATGGGAGACTGTATCAAAAGCCTTGGAGAGGTTAAGGAGGACTGTGAATACAAGTTCTCCAGAATCACGGGCATTGTTTACTATGTCTAGGAAAGAGAGAAGAGCAGTCATTGTGCTATGGCCAGGATGGAACACATGTTGTGTTGGGGTGAGGAGTTGGTTATTGGTAAGGAAAGGCATGAGCTGGAGGTGGATGCATTTCTCAAGAATTTTTGAAATAGTGGAGAGAATGGCTATGGGTTGGAAGTTAGAGATGTTATTTTTACCTCCTTTGTGGAGGGGTAGGATAAAGGCTACACACCATGGTTTGGGGGCATATGATTCCAGTATGGATCTGTTAATGAGAGTGCTAATGGGAATGGCGATAGCATCTGCTGCAAGTTTTAGAAAGAGTGAGGGATGTTGTCAGGGGCATTGGAGCATGGCTTAAGCTTAAGAAAGAAGTTTTTTTATATATATGAGATGGAGATGGGTTTGAGATGAAGTATGGGAGGAGTGTTAGGGATGGAAGGTTGGGGAGAGGGTTTGAGTAGGGGGGGGGTTGTTTGGGAAGGTCTTGGTGACTTCTGCTATGGAGTTGGTAAAGAAGGAGTTGAATAGAGTTGCTATTTCTGAGTCAGATTTACTAGTGTCAGGGCAAGGATTGTTTTTGGTACCTGGGTTGAGAAGAGAGTTGATGGAGATCCAGAATTGTTTGGGGTTATTGGAATGATTAGACTGGAGTTTGGTATAGTATAAATTTTTTATCCTGTGTGATATGTTTTTTTGGCTAGGTTGCAGAGTTGTTTATATTTAAGAAGGGTGTCAGGGTGCTTATTGTGATGGTAAAGTTTCCAGGTCTTGTCCTTTTGTTGCATAAGTGTTTTGGTGCCTTTAGTAAGCCAAGGGGCGGAATTGGGTTTTATACGTTTTGTTCTTGGAGGGGCTTGGGAGTTAAGGGTATCTAAGAAGGTTGAGTTGAAGAATTCATTGGCGTTGTCTACAGGAAGTTTTTAGATTGTCACAGTTTATTAGTTTGAGAGAATTGGAGAAAGTTGTGGGGTTAAAATTTGTTAGGTTTCGTGTATGGATATATTGGTATAGGTGAGGAGTGGAGGGGGTTGCTCTACGGATGAAGGCTGGCAAGTGATCACTAATGGAGTCTGGTAAGGTGCCAGTGTGAAAGATTTTATTTGGGTGAGAGATTAGGATCCAGTCAAGTATGGAGCCTGGGGGGGTTATTTTTATTGGGTCTTGTAATGGCATTTGTAAGTTGAGTGAAATTGAATAAACTGATCGATACGGAGGTATTATTGGTATTAATTTTGTTCCAGTCAATATTTACATCTCCTAGTAAGTATGTCTCGAGCTTAATATTAGTTGAGGCCCATAGAAGAAATTCTTCGTGTAGTTGTATTGTTTCCAGGGGGGATATAGAGGGCTATAACACAAATTCTTTTATAGTTACTTATTTTGAGTATTCCTATGGCTAGTTTGGCGTTGTTAAACTGAGGAATAGGATTTTGGTAGGGAGCGATGGTGAGTAGGCTAGAGTAGATTAAGGCTACTCCTCCTCCTTTCCTATTTTCATGGTCATATCTGAGAGCTTGAAACCCAGGGGGTAGGATTTCAGAGTTGTAAACGTTGGGTTTTAGCCATGTCTCAGAGACGGCTACTATGTCAGGTAGGGTCTGGTATAGCCAGGCATGGAAGTGGGCTGTTTTGTTTTTTAGACTCTGGGCATTGATGGTTAGGAGTTTCAGATATTTAGGCTTGGTAATTTTGGGTGCGATAGGGGGAGTTGGATTGTTGCTGGTATTAGGTCCGGGGTTGGGGTGTATGTCTCCTGCTAAGCATAAGCAGTCAAAGGGGAATGGGAGCAGGGGTTTGGGTTTGATCCTTGAGTTTTGTGGGAAGTGCAATATTGCTTTAAGTATGTGATGTTTTATTGAGGAGAGTAGAAGTTTTAGTTTGAAGCAGTGAAGTGGGTTTGGTTGAACTAGAGAGGAGGTTATAATGTGAAAGTGAGATCTGGTAGGATGAGGATGGGTGTTGGGGGTGGTGATGGGGGATAGGAAAGAAGGGGGAGTTTGTAAGAGGAATAAGAGGTAGCATGGCATAGAGGAATTAGAAGAGGTAAGCTGAGGGAGGGGATTAGAAGGGTTTGAGACAGTGGAGAAAGCATGGTGTGAGTTAGGTATAAATGAATAGTTGGAAGTTAGGTATAAAGGAAGTAGTTGGATGTTAAGGGGACTGTGAGAAGGAGGAGTATAGAAGTGAATATAGGACCTTATAGTTTGGGATGAGGCAGGGGACGATTAAGTCTTGGAGGATGGGAAGGGGAGGGGATAATGAGGAGATGTGACTGGATTGGCTGAGAGGAAGGAGGGGACTATTGGCTAGAATAAATGTAGGAGTAGTGGGGGGGTGGGAATTGGGGCCAGGGTAGGGGAGCAGAGTGAAGCCCGTAGGGCGAACGGAGTGGGTAGAGCCAAAGGAGAAGAAAGAAGACCAGCCAGCAAGGAACAATCTGTAATCAGGGAGCCAGTTAGAAGGTAAGGAAGGCAACAGGGGTAGGGGATGGGGTCTTTATGTATTTAGATTAAAAGATAAGCAAGAAGTTCACTGGGGGTAAGGAACCACTCACATGGTATCCTTATAGAGACAGAGCTGTAGGCTAACTATGGTGTGGCTGGGACTATGTAATTCACAAGAAATAGATTAACAGGAATATTAGCACTGGTTATGGGGACAGCGAGGGAGTATGCTGCCACCTAGTGGCCAGACTAAGAGCAAACTACAGGATAAGGATGGACAGATAAGGGAGTAGGAAAAGGGCCAGGAGAATAAAGTGGTTATATGGCTGTATTAGGCTGCTAGCGAGCGTACGCTTGGTGAAGTATAATGACAAAGCAATGCAAGGACTTTAGTTTATAACACAGGGTTGCATACACTTAATAAATCCTAGATAGTGCGTACCCTGAAGTGGATAGGAAGCACTGTAGGATCTCCTTTAGGTGGTTCAATTCAGAGGATGGAAGCCTGGAGTTTAGTTGAATAGAGGGAGACACCAGGGGTAGTTCAGCTGTATTTGAGCAGCGAATGAAGCCAGCAGCCTAGAGCCATACAAGGGTGGAAAGGATAATAAAGGACTTTTAAAAACCCCTTGGAATGACACCAGAAACTAAGCCAATTATTAAAGTCAGCCATTTTCTGTTTGCATTGAGGCATCATTCTGGGTGATGATAAAATGCTGCTTAAGGCTAGGAACATACCTGCGTGGGGCACATATTCAGCGAGATCAATCATGTCTGTCTTCATATAGCCCAGGGAGGTACGTCTCAAGTCATTCACGCCAACATGGACTATGACAGAGTCATAACGGTACCTGTTGTTGAGAGATTTGAATGCATGGGTGATGTGTTGGATTCTGGCAAATGGCAACTGGCAAACAACTAATCATGACTTACTCCTTATCTCCTTAACAAAATTAATTTGCCTAGGCCTTTAAAGGCTCATTTCTACAAGAGCAGTTGCTACTTTAGCAGTTTTTCAATCTAGAGCTTCTGTGGATGACATTTAGACAGCAGCAGCTTGGGCTACTCCTCATATCTTTACTACTAATTACAAACTGGATTTGGTCTCCAGGGGAAGAGCATCATTGGCTTCTATGATGCTCAGGAATATCCTTCCTTAAGTCCACCCAGGGCCTAAGGTAGCCGGGGACTCTGTCCCATATGTTGAGGATAAAATGAAAATTCACAACATCAGATAAAGAACTTATGTACTCCCTATAATGTTCCATCTGTTTTGTCCATTTTCACTTATCTTCAATTCCCCACCCTGCCCTTAAGTTTTGGTGGTGCTGGTAATGGACATATGCCACTTCTGTTATTAGTATTAATATTATTATTATGTGATTCCAGATATGGACTCTGAAAGTTTTGGGGTTTCTGTCACTCTGTCTTTCTGCAAACTCGATCTGAGGTAAAAGGAAAGGAGTAATGTGGGTAAGGGTTGAGCTGTAGAGTTTTTGTCTACTGCAAGCTGTAGTAATGGCCTAGTTGGTTCCAGTGCTTGGAACTGAACCCATATGTTGAGGATAAATGAAAATGGACAACACAGATGGAACATTATGGTGAGTACATAACTTTATTTCTTAAATTTTCAAATGTCAATAATGTACTGAAAACTGCTAGAAAAGTACAGATTCTTCTTGCTTAGAGGGATAAATCCCTGATTATAACTCAGTTTGAGTTTGCATAACAGCTTGGATGCTGTAAGATAGAGGAGGGAGGGAGTAAGCAGCTGACAATGGCTTGCCCATCCTCAGGGTTGGGGAAAGACAGGTGGTGTTGATTGCCCAACCATCACCATGTACAAGGAAGCTTTCAAAGCACCAAAAATGACATGACCATGGTGTCAATTTGGTGATCTAAATCCTGTGATGGTAGCCTTCATTGCATGTGGGTGGGGAAGGCAAAGGGCACCCAGTGGTGATGTGGGTACTTATGTCTGCCATCAGAGGTGTAATCAGGGCTTTAATGCAAGTGCCATTATTGCTTGGATGCCAGTGAAAGCACCTCCCGTGGCTGTTTGGATGAAGGTCTCAGTAGACAATTGTTGCCTGCATGCTGAGGGAATGAACAAGCGAAGATTAGTTGAGGGAGGATCTGTGGTTGCCATGCATGGGGATATAAAAAAAAAAATAAAAGGGATATAAAAATATATATTCTTCAGACCACTTTCAGATCATGGCCTACTGATTGACCAACAATTACTGAGCATTTCCTTCCATGTCAGGAGGGAACTAAGTTGGGTACAGTTTGTTTGTTGATTCCATTAACCAGGATTGGGCATTGATCACAAAGCCCAATTTCAGTCTTACCCCAGAAAGAAGTAAGTAATAAAAACAAAGACAAATATGTTTATGTATTACACTGTGTTAAGCTAACTGTAATGCAAATGCATCAAGGACAGAAGCAATTTAAGGATCAGTCACATAATTGTAGGAATAAGCAAACGTTAAGTTATATACAGCCACTTTTGCCTCTCTATAGCAAGATTCTCTGAAATTGCTGTGATATGAGGTAGCACCTTTGCACCCATGGTGATATCTGACTGCTAATAAGATCTAGCAGGGCAACTGCCTCTGGCTTTAACAGCCATTTATAGATTCTTGCAGCACTGAGCCTTATAATGAGCACCTATAGTGTAGTGGGAATGATTCTTAAAATTTTCTTACTTAAGGTTCAAGTAAATTCCTAAAATGGCATCTAGTAGGACCACATTTTGATGTGCATTACCTTTTTTTTTTTTTTTTTTTTTTTTTTTTTTAAATAAGGCACCTGAAAAGCAGTCACCACTTCACATAACAGCATATTAATTTAAAAGCAAATCTGCATTACTTGCAACTGAATATATGTGTCTGATGACAATTTGTGGGACATTAGCTTGAAAAGATGTTGATTACTTGTATGGACTATATTCCTTAGCATATCACCAGTCCTGAACAAATGCCAAGTTTTAACACACCGATTTCAAAATCTGTTTTTCTCCAAACTGTGGTTATTTTCACTTGTATTTTGTGTGGTAGAGTAAGTGCAGAAGAGAATGATGGGTTAAGTCCTGTAGGAAAAAGAAGGGAATGTTGTCTTCTTGTACAATAGTTACTTTCTGCTTGCTATATAGGTCTTGCACTTCAGTATATACAAAGTATTTCTCTGATGTACTCCAGAGTTAGTCATTTCTCTTGGTTTTCATTGACAATGCCTTGTCAGTGAGGGTCAGTAGACATGGAAGAGTAAAAGGATTACAGAGCAGGCTTATGAAGTGAGTAGTTTAAGGGAAAATACAAAGGACATTGATGGATTTGATTGATTGCTGTTTGTTAACCTGTTTAAGTGAGTGGTTTACTGATCCTTTTCAGTCTCGACCCGGGCACAGGGTGTAATGAATTACAGATCATAAGTAGTACATCCGGTATATATTAATTACATAAATGAACAAATGAACAATCTGGTACAGGAAATGAAACGAATGATACCCCGGCTTGGACTGTAAAACGTTTGATACACAAATAGATTTGCATAACAGGTTAAGCGCTTTCATCTGACTAGCAGACTTCATCACAACATAGTTAATTGTTACTGCACTCATTAAATACCACAATTTGGCGCCAAAAAGCTGTATAAAAATAAAGAAATTAAAGAGCATGTTACACAAATACATGAAAAATAAAATAAAAATACACAATTATGCTAAAAACATTTGCATGAATATCTTATATTACTTAATAACAATGTTGATTCTATGAACCTATAAAATAATGTATATATCACTTCTAAAATGTCAATGTATGTATTTATCTGATCTGTTTACAAAAAAACATCTATTTAAAAACATTAATATTAAAGCATTATTGGCATTGAAAGAAAGTAGGTGGCAGATATATGTTGATGCCACTAGATATCCAGGCATCAATGATTCTATTAGTATTAAACCATATTTAATTATGCCCCGATAGTTTTTAAATAGATGAGTTTTTAAATAGATGTTTTTTTTTGTAAATAGATCAGATATATACATACATTGACATTTTAGTAGTGATATATACATTATTTTATAGGTTCATAGAATCAACATTGTTATTAAGTAATATAAGATATTCATGCAAATGTTTTTAGCATAATTGTGCATTTTTATTTTATTTTTCATGTATTTGTGTAACATGCTCTTTAATTTCTTTATTTTTATACAGTTTTTGGCGCCAAATTGTGGTATTTAATGAGTGCAGTAACAATTAACTATGTTCTGATGAAGTCTGCTAGTCAGATGAAAGCGCTTAACCTGTTATGCAAATCTATTTGTGTGTTATTAAACGTTTTATAGTCCGAGCCGAGGTATCATTCGTTTCATTTCCTGTACCAGATTGTTCATTTGTTCATTTACGTTGTTGCCTGTGAGTGGAGTTGCAGTAGTGTCTCATATATTAATTACACAAATACTTACAGAAAACATAAATTACACACCTATTTGCACAGACTAGTAGGTGGATTCATAGAGTGTACGGAGATGTATGCCTAACTTTGATCAGCATGTAATGCAGTTAAAACAAGTGTTATCCATTCTCCTGAAAGCAGTTGGATATTGATTCAGCAATGAACTGTTCTTTAAGCGAGTCCTAAAAGTTTTTGAAGGTTTTCTGATTTTAGATTTATTGCATACTATTAAAATTTGTGGAGGTATTTAAATATGTGGACACCAACTGTACTTTAGCCCAGAGGTGCAATACAAGCAAAGTGAATCATGGTTTTATTGAAGCATGGTACTGCCATTTTTGTCAGAAGCAAACTGTTCTGAAATTAGTTAGTTTGTACATGTGCTGATACCTGTGTGGTTGTGTCATTGTGGGAGTTGGCATACATATGTTAGTATGGTGTTGGGAGCAAAATCCGCTACATGATGAGATGCGTGGGTACATGAAAATAGGCTGTTGTTTTTCTACATTTCTTTTCAGAGCTTATTATGTGATATAATATCCAAGTATCTGTGATTTTCACTAGAAGTGCATGATTACCCATTGTGAAAGTGAATTTAGAACATGTTTTGCTTCATTTCTTGTATAGTTTTGATCTCACTAGTTTTGAGTTTTGTTTAGGAGACTGAGTCATTCTTTAGCGTTAGCAGCATCCCTTTTTTCTCTTTCTGTCATCATTGTTCGGCACATTCGTTAGCCTTATATAATATACTTAAATGTAAAGATTACATCAAAGTAAAGGGATTACTGCTTATTAGTTTTTTTAAGAAAAATATGTTATGACGGTAAGATACCATCATCAATTCAGATTAGTTAATTGTACAGTGAAAACATCACTGCTTTTTTTAAAAAGAGAACTGACCAGACCAGGGTCTTTTAAGGTATTATGACTGAGTAAAATAGTATTAACTGTGTAATTATACGAGGGCATGGCAGACTTGAAGCAGTGCCCAGCCTGTACAACTTTAACAGCAACTGCTAAAAAACATGCACCAATGGATTTTGATAAAGGTTTTTGTACAAAAAGAGAAACTAAGATTCTCCCTTCTGCTAATTGGATGATCATGTGAGAGGCAGCAGGTGCAAAACGGTTCTTTACTTATCTAGTTTTATAAATATATATTTGTATCTGTTAGGTATGCAGCCTCCACAAATGAAAAATCGGTATGTAATTTATTGGAAACTCTGTTGGTAACAAACTTTCCCAGAAAAATAATGTGACCCTTCTGCTTCAGTCTCTCTTTGATATTACAGATATTCTAGTTAATTAGGGAAGATAATGCAGTAAAATAGAACTGTTAGCAGCTTTTTATAAATAACCATTCCTTATTATCACATCAGATATTTTAATGAGTTTAGTTAAAAAAATTTCAGCCACCTGCAGCCATTATTCTTGGTGTGATGTTGTTAAGTACTGGGCAGTTCTGTACTGAAAGGAATATGAGCTCTTTATATGTGGTAATTATATTCTGTCATCCCCAAGTCTTAATCTGTGTTTCAAGACAAACCTCCTTGCTGAGTTTTCCAGGTTGTTGGTCTGGTTAAGGATACTACAAGTGATTGTATGCACTGAGTGAATGACATAAATGTCTTAAAAGCTCCTTGAATACAAACACTACTGCCGTACGCAGTACTGCTGCATTCTTTGCAGGTTATGTCAAAATGCACAACCTTTTTAGTCAGATTTATGATTTATACACAATGTACATTAAAATATTTAAAAAATACATCATTCTGCCTTCCTTTGGAAGCTGCCTTATCAGCTGATGTGCATATGAGCAGTTGTCTTACTGAGTCCTGTATACCTGATGTTTGAGTTTATGCCAGACAAAGTAGGATAGTCTTAATGCTGCATCTGGTGTGAAGTGCCATATTCAGAGACAGCATTTGGGACTGTGCCAGGTGAGTAGGAACAGGCTGTGCTATGGACGATGCCCATTAGAAGGAGCTTCTGTGTATTATATGAAGCACACATGTTCAGAAACATGTAGACAGTTGCATTGCTGTAGTGCCATTCTTTAGAGCAGAATTTCAAAGTACCATATTCTGCTGATTAATGGTCACAGTCTTAAATGGAGATTAGTGTTTTGTTTTGCTGAAAAGCAAGACTAGGGATGATGGTTCTCCTCTATATTAAGAAATCTGACCTAGCAAAACTCGAAATTTGCTATAATAAATTTACAAAGTTTGCTACAGAATCAAATTTCAGATCCCATCATCGACTTTAAAACAAATATCTTGGTTCCAACTACCAAATCTACTTATAATCAACTTACTTTCGCTCATCGAATACTAAATCGGTTAGAAAAAACACCAGTGCTTCAAAATCTACTGATACACTACTCCAGTAACAGGGTATTGCGCTCCACTAACTAATCCTTCTTAAATATGTCCAAACCTAACAATGCAGCTGGAGTTTCACTTTACTCAAAATGCATAGCCAAAACTTGGAATCCCCTGCCACTATCACAATTACTACTAACATTTTCAACTTTAAAAAATTTCTCAAATCACACCTATCTGAATCCTGGACTTGATCTTGCACAAACCGTGGTTAAGAAATAGATGTAAGGCAGCTAAAAGAACACAACCAGTTATTTTTGTATTTGAATAGTATACACTACTAAGCATATGTATACTTAACCTGCTTGTTTTTTTGTGGTAACATATAGCACATTTGAATGTTTTAAATGTCTGACTTACTGTTTGAATAAGACATGAGTAAGTACGACTTTCTAACTGCATAAGCCCGAAACTTAATAACTGGTTAGAACTTTCTAGTTGTATAGACTTGCCTTTAGTTGGTCTATTTCTACAGTTTATGTTCTTCTCTTACCCATTCTGAAAATAATATCTTCAAGTTTTAAAATGTGTTAAATATGCTCATAAAATCTCATTCCAAGACATGCATACTGTGTCATTTGTGCCTAGGGTGGAACAGCTTGACTGGCCTTGTGATACCGGCAAGTACTTTGCCTCAAGACCTCTCCAAAACTGAAAGGAAAAAGTCCATTGTGAAGGTCTTTTTCTACTGCCCCTCCCAAAAAGAACATTAAATGAGAGAGAAAAGGAGGGCAATTTATATACCCCATAAACTCTGCCTTTTTTAAGTACCCAAGTTAGACCCTAACCTTTTGAAGAAGCCGCCATATAGGAGTGAGATAAGTGAAACTTCACATACTCTAGATGTATCACAAATACATTTTCTGTTGTTCTGGCTCCCACAAGACAGCTTGCTAGCATCCAAATGAGAGCTTTCATGATACCCAGAGTTCAAGCTTTGGTCTGTATCTTTGGTCATGTCATAGTAAGTCTTTCCACAGCTCCTTGTCATATGTGGATTTGGATAAGCAAATCAGGGTACTAGTGGGATATGTTGACTCTACATTAAGAAGGGTACATTAAAGACGCACAGTTAAGGCAAAGATATGTATAACTTGTGCAGGCGGTTATATGTCAAAATAGAAAATTATATGATTGATTAAATGGGGAGAGGGAGGTAGAGAGAGTAGGATTTTGGATACGAGTCCTTAAGGAGAATAGTGATAACTGTGCATAATGTTATATTCAGAAAGTAGCAGAAGTAGTCTAAGAGCAAAGTGCACAAATGCAAAAGTGACATTTCAGCACTATGGATGCCTGCAAGTTGGGAGAAAGAAACAGGCAAGAGGGGGCTGACATTTACTAGAGAAATCTAGCAAAGGAACTAAAGTACTGAGACCAAATAACTAGGGAAAGGTAGTAGAGTGGGAAGAGGCTAAACTGAATTTGGTCTGCAGGTTACAGACTGATTTCCTTATCAGGGATTGATAACAGAGTATAGACAATGAGAAATGGACAGGGAAGTGCTAAGTGAAAGACCAACTCTGTTAGAGTTTTAAGATATTGTTAAAAATGAATATTTGGTAGGTAGTACAAAGTATTGATGATAACCTTCTCTGATAGATTTATATAGTTAAAAAAAGATTGGGTAACTGAATAGAAAGACATTTTGCAAAGGAGCAATGGGAAGCAGTTTGGAGGGCTCCCAAATATGCTGCAGTTTCCAGATGGTTTAAGATTTTTACATCAGAGTATTTCCATATGTATTTTTGTTACACCCCAAATAGACTTTACAGGTTTTTCCTCATGTAGATTGTAGAAGATGTGATGAGAAAGTAGGAGCTAATGAAAAGCATGTTTTGGTGGAAGGTTAGGAATTGGCAAACTTTAAAAAATTCTTACAGGGTATTTTTACAAAATGTTGCAGGGTTGGGACAAATGGCAGCCACCGAGGAAATGATAGATTAGTTCTGAGATGGGATACAGGATCTGAATTGCCTAGATGTGGTAAGGCCTTACTAAGTGCAATGCTGGTGACTGCAAAAAAGCAGTTGCTAGAAAATGAAAAATTGATAGGTACGCATTTAAACCTGGCCAGCTAATTGCGTTTAGGTGTAGCTGTCAGTACAGCTCATGCTTCTCCAGATTTAAAGACCAATTCTTTCATACTAAAAGCTAAGTAAATTTTAAAATGTGTTTTGTATGTGTGTAAGGGCTCGACGATCATATGATTAAATGTCTGAAGTTGATTGGTACGTGTATGTATATATGTTACTTTTTATGTACTTTATCTGAAGTTTTTATTAAAAATGAAAGCGCTCATTAAATTCTATTAATGTCAAGTCCAGAGAGAATTTCCTTGCCTAGACATTTCTTCATTTTACCAGTCTGTTGTTTTCACCATTCCTCATTTATCCAGATCCCTCTGGTGTGCCACCTACAGCCACTAAGGACCAAGTATTGGCCACATCCTCTGGAGGTGTTGGGGTATGCTCAGTGGGCAAGGGAGAGCCCCACTCATTTTGGTTTTAGGAGAGAGAACAGGGAAGGCTTCCCTGTTGCGTCAGAAAGAAACACAAAACCAAGCATGCATCTCCTCCTCCTCAAATTTCTTTGGGTAGGAGTAGTTTACTGAGACTGGCTCAGGGCTTAATTCAAGCTACTGATCCTTCTTGTAGAGTACTTTCTGGTAAAGGAAAGTGGGATGCCTCCTTTTCTGAAGATATTCAGGATTCTGAATCTGAGCAGAAAAATGGGTTGGGAGGGTGGCCTAATGGTTAAGGTGTTTGCCTTACAAACACAAGGTGCAGGGTTTGAGTCTCACAAGGGATAATTGGCTAGGCTTACAATGGCCCGCAAGGGCAGTTAGCTTAGTACTTATCTATGAATCTATGAAATGCAGGGATGGATTTAAGGTTTTTTCCTCAGATTTCTGATTCGGACTCTGAGAAGATCTCCGTTTCTGATTCTCCCTTTGGGGGTTTCTCTTTCTCTGAGACTATTGGTAGAATGTGTTTTCAGTGGGAGAACACTGAGGTTTCCCAGTCCTTCAGAAAGTCTTATGAGTTGTTACAGAAGGATTTTCTGTAATCTGCACCTATTCGTCCTGTACTGTCGCCGTTGGAGGATGTTTGTCTTACTGCCTGCAATTTTCCTGATAGTCAGCCAGCTGTCCCTAAAAATGCAAATATGATGTATGAAGTTCCTCAGTCTTCTTAAATTTTTATACACTATTTCCAAACATGGCCCAGAAGCCGTAGCCTTAGTTGATTTAACTGCTGCTAACACTTAGCTATTTACAGTCCTGTTCTTTCTAATAAAATGGGAAAATTATTGATGGGTATGGGAAAACGTTGTATACTTCTGCAACTTTGATTTTCAGAATTTTAAATTGTTAAGCTCATATGTTAGTTTGTTCTGACATATTGTGAAAGTATGAGGAATGTTTTACAGTTGATCTTGTGAAAAAAAATGCTTTAAATAACTTGGATCCATGTTGTCTACTCTGTCTGGCTTCAACCTCTGGACTTTCAGATCAGACACTGGCCACTTCCTTCAGACTTCAAACTCACTAGGCTCCACCTCTCTACCCACAACAAAATGTAATCCTCAGATCTAGTTTGTTGCCATTCCTGTCAGCAGCTCGATCTTGGCTTCGCTTGGTGTATCCCTTACCTTGTTTTCTAGTGTTAGTTGACCTAGGATTGTGTCTTTAGGTAGGTAGGTTTGTGAGTTGTATTTCTGTGCATAGGACTTCCCACTTCTTGGTGGGCTTTGGTCTCTTTATAGGTTCATAGGTAGGTACTAGGTTATTGGCCCTAGGGCCTATACAAGCCTAGCCAAAAAGGTACCCTGGCTTTCCCACCCAAGAAAATTATTTTCCTGTTCCCCTGTCAAGCAGAACCACAAAAGTGATCCCCGGGGTGAATTTCTTATTACTCTTCCAATCATCAAGATTTTTCTTGAAGAGTGCTAATGAGGAGCTCTGTTTGACATAGATAGGTAGTCTGTTCCAGAGTATGGGAAGTCTCAGGGACAGGAATCGATCCCTCCAGCATGTTCTGTTTATTGTGGTGACAAGGTTTAGGTCCCTAGAGCATGTAGCTCACAGGGATTGGGATTTCTTTAAGTGGAGCATGTCCAACAGCTCTGGGTTTAACATAGCTTTGTATGTTAGGCAGAGATTGCCTCTGAGTAGGCGATATGCGACGGAGTAAAGCTAGAGTTTTTTGAGTCGCTCTGCGTAGGGCATCTGTTTGAGGCCAGTAATCCTCTTTGTGAGGTATTTCTGTGGCCTTTCCAGTTGTTGTAGATGTCTTGTGAGGTACATACCAAAAGGGGCATTGTACTCTATAATGGGTCTAATGAGTGATGAATAGAGGGGAACAATGACCTCTTTTTTCTGGATGAGAAACCTTTTGTGATGAGGTGTGCCACATAGAAGGATTTCCAGACCACTGTGGCGATGTGATCATCAACGGAGAGACTACTCTCCACCTGTGTCCCAAGGTCTCTTATCACACTTTCTGTGTTAAGTAGACTAACGCCTATGTGATATTTCATTGGTACAGAGTTTTTACCAAAGGGGATGACAACACACGTTTTGGCATTGAGCTTGAGACCATATTATAGTCTGAGTTTTTGGGTTTCTGTTGTAAGAATAGTCTTTTTTTTCTGTAGTAGTAGTATAGCTAGTAGTTTTAATCTGCTATTTTTTTCAGCTTAAGATATGGATAAGGGGTTTAAGAAGCATGTGGCCTGCGGACACAAGTTGCCTTTGCAAGATGCACATAACAAATGTGTTTATTGGGAGCATCACACCAACTAATCTCAGCTTGTACTATCTGCAAAGATTTCAAGTCCAGGGAGATTAAGAAATATCTGGCAAGTTGGTGTTCAAGGGTCTTTGCTCCTCTGGCCCTCCTCCTTCATCTGCTTCTTTTCCCTCCATTCTGAAGGTCGGGTCTGTGAAGCACAGTCTGTGGGACTCCGTCTTCTAAAGTGGATCAGAAAAAATCCTCCTGTTCTTCCATCCCCTGTCTTTCCTTCTCTGGTTCGTCAGACCCAAAGATCCCATGACTTTCAGGACTCCCAGCTGCCCTGGCACCAATATTGGCTATGATCCCTTGGAGCCATTCTCCATCAGTGCTGACAACCAGCAAAGCTTATACTCTAGCTGTAAGCCTTCCTAGTCCTTTTCTACTTAAAGGGGCTCCTTCCATTCCACCAGAGCTGTTGCTAGAGTTTTCTACTTTCCTGCCCTGGTTCCAAACCTTTCTAGCTTGGATTTGGCGGACAGATTCGTTATCCTCCAAATGGCCCTCCAATCTCTGACATCATCCCTCAAGTCATCGAGGTTGTTGGGCAACATTAAAGCTTCTGACTTGGAGCAGCTGATTAGGTCGTTTTGCAGATGCAATTAGGCCTTATCCTTTTAGGTCCTGGTCTGGTATCAGGACCTTTGGCTCAGTCTGTCTGGCTTCTTCCCTCTGGCCCTTCAGATCTGAGGTCTTCTAGCCTGGCTTCATTCCTACCTTCTGTGTCCGATCTGATGGCTTGGCCATCTTCGGCTCTGGTACATTCCTTGGACTATTTTGGGACCATTGGGACCTCAGAGCCATAATGTCGAAAACGGGAGTTTCCAGGTTGAGATGGGCTATCCCTGCTTCGGGTTCATCTCTTCCACTCAGAACTTTGGTTTTGAACAGCTTGGCTCCAATCACAATGTCAGGGCTTGGCATGATTCCCTCAGGATTACGGCTGTCTCTGGTACCTTCTGATGCTGGACCCTTGGCTGCGAGAGGCCAGCTTTTGCCTCAGCCTTCAACATTGTAGAGAGCATGTTTTCCTTTCAGGAGAAGGGTTGAGTTTCTCCACCCATGTCCCTTCCCCTTTCTCATCTGAACTTGTGACCAGCCATCAGTCTGCTTCTGGGCAGCCTGTGTCAGAGGTTCTCCATCCTGCACCCATAGCAAAGCTTCGAGCCACTTCCCCACCTCCACCCCCCCGGCTATGTCGAATACTGACCTCAAGTCTATGTGGGATGACACACCTTTTGACAACCTTTTGTAGCCACTTCACCATTGCAGAGGCTAGACCACCAAAGTCCCCTTTCGAAAGGAGTCAGTATTTTTGGATGTCTTCAGTGTAGGCCCATCCACACCTTGGGTGGTTCTCCCTACAAATAGTCTGAGAGACCAAGTGCCCCAGAGGATATGGAAGGAAACTGACAAAGTGAAGCCTTTCCCCAAGGAGCCGGATAAGAGTCTTGCACCCCCTCTCCCAAGGAACAGACACATTGTAGTAATGATCCAGCCATCGATGCTATTGTGGTGGCAACTGCCACCAAGAAGATGATTTCTGAGGAGAGCCTCAGTCCATCCCGCGATATGTAATCCCATGGTTTGGATCATTTAGGGAAGTGCTCCTATGCCTCACCACCTATCACACTTGACAAGACTTTAACCTGATCTAGTGTGTGAGCTGTCAAGGAATGTCAAAACACAGCAGATTCCGGAGACTCCAGAGATGCTAGACACTCAGTTGTCTACACTGATTTCCACCACCAGTGTTTCTACGAGGCTCATTTTGAACACAGCCAATGAAGCAATTTCAGCAGCTGACTCTGGCATTGCCATGCAGTGCCACCCTTGTTTGCATTTATGCAACTTTGCGGATTGCTTCAAGGCATCCTTCATCTTTGCCTGTTTTGATGGCTCTTCCTTGTTTGGGACAAAAGTTAAAGATACTCTAACCAGGAGCGAACAAGATGGGAATACACTTACCGCCATAGGAGTGCTCTTTGCCACCCCTTAACAGAGGTTTTCAAGCAATCAGAAAGTGGGGGTAAGTACCTTTCTTTCAGAAAGTCGTAGTAGTGTTCTCAGGATGCTCCTTTCAAAGGTTTCCTCTTCAGGATGAGGGGGAGTCATAATGGACACCATCCTCATGGCAGAGGTGGTCCACAGAATCAGGTTTTCTGTGGGGCTTTCTCTGGTGGACCATTTTCAGCGACCCTAAAGGGTTGCATGACTATCCTGTTAGGGAAGCATCTGGGGATTGCTTGGCTTTCCACCCAAAAGCTTAGGAGGCAATCACCTTGGATGCAAAGGTGTTGAGTCATATCCAGAAGTTACTTTATTCCCTTTTCAGAGATTCCATACTTTCGTCAAAAGCATTTCCCAGACAGTCCAGTCTGTCAGTGATTGCATGCAACTGTAGAGATTCACAAGCTGCTTACAAACTAAGTTACTCAAGAGCTCACACCATACCAGGAAGGATCCAGGGTCTATTACAGATTCTTTTTAGCACCTAAAAAGAGCAAAGACCTCAGGCCAATTTTGGATTTAAGCAGACTGAATCATTTCATGAAAAAGACCAACCTCTGGATGGTCATGGTGCAGTCCATCTTATCTCTTCTGAGAAAGGATGATTGGATGTGCTTGACAGACCTCAAGGTCACCTATTGTTATATAAAGATAGTCAGGCACTCCTGGGGGTTTCTGCACTTCTGGTTGGGAACCATTCCCTACCAGTTCAGGGCCCTGCCATTTGGCTTCACCACAGCCCCCTAGGGTGTTCACCAAGTGCATGGCAGTGGTCACAGCCTGGCTCCAGCTGCAGGGATTCCAGGTCTTCCCTTACCTGGATGATTGGCTCCTTACTACACCCAAAAGAGCGTGTCTGATTATGGCCAGGGATACCTTACTCCAGCTGTGCGACTTCTTGGGCATTGCAGTCAATTACCCAAAGTTGAGCCTACAGCCTGTTAAGGTATTAGAGGTCATCGCTTGTTGCGTTAAGGCAGGCAATCAAATTGCATTCCAGAGTGACCATCCTTTGGGCACAGGCCTTGTCAGTGCTTTCAGCTTCAAAGACTCCAGCTCACACAGTTATGAAACATGTAGGTCATATTGTAGCCTCCACAGGGATGGTTTCTTTAGCCAGATATCATTTGAGGGCTCAGCAGTGGACTCTGGCCATACAGTGATCTTTCCTGCCTATCCCATGTGTTTTCCCATATGACTGATAAAGGTGTGTCACACTTAAATTTGTTGGTGGTTGCAGTCTCCCATAGTAACCAACAGGAGACCATTTGTTCTTCCAGCTTCCTAGGCAACGGTCACCACAGACTTCTCACAACTGGGTTGACGGGAGCATTTCGAAGAGAGGATGGTTCAGGGGTCCTGGCCTTCTGCAGAGACCTACATTCACATCCATGTTCTGGAGAGGAGGGTAGTCTTCCTTGCATTGCAGCCTTTTCAGGACACCTTTCATAGAGGTGTGATTTCAATACAGACAGAAAATGTTAGTTGCTTGGTATCTCACCAAGCAGGGGGAACATGATCATATCTTCTTTGTCGATGGGCAATTTCTTATCAGTTTCTAGTAGTAATGCACATCCCAGGAAATACAACATTTTTGCTGACAGCTTCAGCCGAAGCATTCTGTTCCTCACACGTGGTCCCTAAATCTGAGTGTTGCAGCTTGGATTTTTCAGCATTGGGGCACTCCATGTTGCGACCTATTTGCCTGCGCATCCAACACCAAATGCAGCAGGTATTACACCTTAATTTCCCATCTTGAACGTCACACAGGAAAACTCTGGTGTTTGCTTGACCCCTGGGGCTTCTTTGTGCTTATTTGCCAGTTCCTTAATGGTAATTTTTTTTTCCGAAGGCATCCCACTGTGGAGCAACTGTGATCCTCATAGCACCCTCTTGGCCTCATCAGATGTGGTTTTCCTTCCTTTGGTTTCTTCTGAAGTAGCCCTCTTAGGTAAAGAATCTCATTCCAGATCTCATTTCTCATCTAGCTGTTCTGGAACCCCAACCTTCTTTTGAGTTAACTGCATGGTTCCTCCAGTTCCCTTGATGGCTAGAAATCCTAAGCTTGAAGTGTGGGTCCAAGCCGGCCAAAACTGTGTAAATGCCATTTTCATACAAGTCGGAAAATCTCCTTGTTAAGGATGTTATCAGTTCGTGAACTGTCTTTTTGATTCCGTTATCAGCTACGTCTTTCTGCAGATGCAAGAAGACAGCCTGAATAACTGGTAGGATAATTGAAAAACAGGAATTGTTGCAGTTTATTTTACACGTTAGTTGTTCAAATAGCCGAAGAATTGCAACAATTCTTGCTGCTAAAGCCCACTGGTTTGTCATCAGGGACAGAACCTTGCTGGATTTGTCGTCACATTCAGCAACAGACACAGCTTTCTTTTGCTCCAACAACGGATCCAACATCTGATATGTTGAATTCCACCTGGTGACAACGTCCTGATGAAGCTGAAGTTTTGGTACACCGAGTTCTTCTTGGATGGTGTGAAGGCATAAGGTAGTGCTTGGAGTATTGAAAATGTCCCACAATCTTCCGTGACAGTGTTATCACGTCAGCAACAGATGGCTGTGTCAGAGTTTCATCATTCAGAGTCAGCTGCAGATTGTGGGCAAAACAACTGATACTGGGCAAATCTGCTTCCCTTAATGCTTTGACCATGTTGGCACCTCCATCACGTTAAGAATGAGTGGACTTGTTCTTTGTCAATATTCCAGCGATTCATCATGTCAAGTAGAACATCAGTTAGTCGAGACCCAGTGTGCTGTCCATCAAATTTTTGACCATGGAGGATGGCAGATCTTTGTGCAAATGCGTCATCTATCCAATGTACAGTTAAGCTCATGAAAGATTCTGTTGTTGTCTATGCCATCCATGTGTCTGTGGTTAGACAGAGAAATCACTGATAGTCTGGACATGGCCCCACACTGTATTGTACATCTCTGGTATGATTTTTTCATTTAAGTATTTGCGGCTTGATAGCACATATCTAGGCTCAAGTGCACCAATCAATTTGTTAAAGCTTCTATCATCATCAACACTTGCGTATGACTGGATGTCAGTGGCAATCATTTTTGCGATGGCACTATGTATTTGGTTCACCTCAGGACTATGAATGGACCATGTTTTTTTCTTGCCAGTCATGTTGCTCAGTGTTTGCTGAACCTTGCCAGTCTGCTTGTTGTTAATGTCCCACTTGCTGTTGCTGCTTTCTTCTTGTTAACGACTTCTTTGTATTCCTCAGGATGCTTATAGGACAAACGATTATTTAGTGGAGATGTAAATGACTTTGCTGATCCACCTCCATGAAAGATGACTGCTTTGCACAACTGGCACATTGCTTTCGTTTCGTCATCACATATCTTGAAGTAATTCCAAATTGGACTTTGCTTATCCATCAGTGAACTACCCAAATGTAATCTTCACTTAAGTTACAACTGTAATGCAATCATACAAAAATAGGCAACAGGTAACACAATGTCAGTAATACGCTGATGACTGTCCTGTGCGTCAGTAAGCTCACTGGCACAACCACAGCCTAGCATGCACAGGCATAAACGATCTAACTTGATGCCAGCCACCTCCCTTCAATACATTCCACCACGTTTTTTTTTTACACAGCATCCCATTGATTCCATGTTAAGGTAGGTAAAATCTTACCGGTGCAATTATGTTACGGACGGCCCACCAGTTGACACGGACCATGCTGCCACTACAGCTACAGACTACTTGCGCTAGTGAGGACTGTATATATTGAGATACGTAGATACATGACCACTATTCGTATTCGGTCTGAGCGCCACTATTCAGCCGAATACGAATAAACTATTCGGCCTGCTATTCGGAACCGAAGCGAATATGAAGCGAATATTCGGTACAGCCCTAATTATAACACAGCTTGCCTATACTAATTAATTTTTCATGATCAGATGTAAACATATACTTATATTTATTTATTTATTTTATTTATTTTACATTTGTTGACCGGGCTAGTCTAGCTGGATATATGTCCATTTTCAGTAGAGGCCCGGGGAGGAAAGCTCCAAACATGAATATTGAGACAGTTAACAATACATAGAACCATTAAGAATAAATACAGAGGTAGCAATGGTCTAGTGAACAGTTATAATAATACATTTGTGTACTAAACAGTATTAGTAGAAATTAACTAAACAATTCTATAAAAAACTAAACTAAAAACAATTCTAAAATCACACTAGATGGTATGAGCAAGTCATAGTTATGGGAAAGAGAAAATATATGTCATTGTGTTATTCAAGAGGAAGAGTAGTACTACGATTTGGAAGTACAGGTTAAAGGAGAAGGGATAGGGTTAAGAATAGAAGGGGAAAAGGAAGTCAGTATGGGTTAGTACATGGACAAAGCCAATGAGCTTTCAGATGTTCTTTAAGATGTTTTTTAAAAAGAGAAGTAGAAGCAAGGGTAGATAATTCAGCAGGAAGCTGATTCCAGAATTTTCCTGCAGTGTTTGAGAAAAGTGAATCCCCGGCTTTGTTGTTGGCTTTATTTGAGGAAACTAGAAGCTTGTTAGCAGAGCGTAGTGTAGCTAGATTAGTGTAAGGTGTAATTAGATGAGTGAGGATAGGGGTGTTGTTAGGGTGGTACAGGGTCTTGTGTGTAATAAGTAATTGTTGAAAGAGTATCTGGTTTTTCAGTTCTAGCCATCCAAGTTGTTTGAGGTTAAGGCAGTGGTGAGTTTTAAAGGGGGAACATGTGATGAATCTAGCTATACTATTATAACAGGTGGAGAGTTTGGAAAGGTTGTTTTTGGATAGGTTGGTATATATAACAGAGGCATAGAAGAGGGTAGAAATAAGGTGGGTTTGGGCAATTGCTTTCCTTGCAGAAGGGGTAAGGAAGGGTTTTATTCTATAGAAGGTGCCAAGTTTTCTGTTAACAGACTTTATAGTAGAGTTTATGTGTTCATCATAGTTGAGATGATTATCAATAGTTACACCTAGTAGGCGGGTTGTAGTCTCTGGGTTGATGTTGGTGCCATTGTTAGAGGTTAAAGAGAAGAAAGGAATGGGTGATTTATGAGTAGGAGTAAAAAGCAGTAGCTTTGTTTTTTTGGGATTAAGGAGGAGGCAGTGTTGCATAAACCAGTTTTCAACATTCTGAAAAACAGTTTGGGTGAGGGAGTGGAGAGAGGATATATTCTTGGCTGTGCAGATTAAAGTGGAGTCATCAGTATATTGAATGCAGGTGGCTTGAGGTAAGTTCATGTGTAAGTTATTAATAAATAAGGAGAAGAGTAGGGGACCTAGGATAGAGCCCTGGGGTACTCCAATATTTACTGGAAGTAGTGAAGACAAATTGTTATGCCAAAGTACTGCTTGCTGTCTATTTTCCAGATAAGACCTAAACCATTGTATGGCTTGAGCATCGAGAGAGTGAGCCTTTAGTTTGTTTAATAGTAGGTTATGGTTAACCATGTCAAAGGCTTTTGACAGGTCAATGAATAGAGCAGAGGAAAAAGAGTTATTGTTACGATTTTTATATATAGTGTCGGTAAAGGATAAAAGGGCAGTAGATGTGCTATGGAATGGCCTGAAGCCATGTTGGCAGTTTGCCAGTAGGTTATTTTGTAGTAAGTGGTTAAGCAGTTGTTTGTGAATACATTTTTCCATTATCTTAGCTAATGGGGAGAGTAGAGCAATAGGGCGAAAGTTAGAGAGCTCAGTAGATGGTCCTCCTTTATGTAGAGGGATGATATGGGATATTTTCCATAAAGCAGGGATTTTGCCCTCAGAGATAGTTCTGTTAATAAGGATTGAGATGGGATAGTCTGTGGCTTTTGCGGCAATTTGTAGGTATTCAGATGGGAGATGGTCAGCAGAAGGGGTACAAGGTTTCAATTTTTGAAGAAGCTTACAGATGAGAGAAGTAGATACAGGTTGTATTTGAAAGGTGGGTAAATAAGTATTGCAGTTATTAGGTTGGGTAGCAGTGGGAGGTAGTAAAGAATTGGCTAGGGTTTGAATGGCATCTGTGAAATAGTTATTAAAGGCATCGGGGATTAGGTTGGAGTTGCTATTGTTGAAACCGGTTGGGTCAGGAGTAGTAGTGTGACCTGGCTGAAGAAGTTTGTTTATCCCAGACCAGAATTTTTGTGGAGTTTGTTGATTGGTTTGTTGAAGGTGTAGGAAGAAATCTTTTTTGTCTCTAAGAATATCCTTTTTGGTGGTATTTCTTAGTTGTTTAAATTGGAAGTGGGTTGTTGTACATTTGGTAGATCTCCATTTGGCCCAGATTTTATTTCTGAGGAGTATCTTTTGCCTAGTTTGTTTTGTGAGCCAAGGGGCAGATTTGTTTTTTATTCTAGTGGAGCGGTAAGGTGCATGGGAGTCTAGGATTTGAAGAAAGTTTGTATTAAAATAGGTGACAGCTTCGTCTAGTTCTAGATAGGTTAGTGTTGACCAGTCACATGCTTGCAATTCGGTTAAGAAGCTGTCTGGATTAAAGAATTTTTTTAAGCGGGAGGTTTTGAGATGATGAGTAGTTGCAATATGGACTTTTTGTCTAATAATGTAGGTAAGTACGTGGTCACTGATATCGTCTGGAAGGGTTCCTGGAGTATAAGATTCAGGGTATCTACTGATAAGAATCCAGTCCAGAGTACTTTCCTTGTTACTAGGTTTATGGATTCTTGTAGGAGTTGTTATTAATTGTGAGAATCCGAAGAGGTTTATGTGGTTGGTAGGGTTTAGAGAACTACAAGTGGACCAGTCTATGTTAACGTCACCAAGTACAATGGTCTCCTGGGGTAGTTGTGTAGAGAGGTGACTCAGCAGGTTCTCTAGAGAATGTGTGTTATTACCTGGAGGTAGATACATGCAGATTATATAGATAGATTTGGAGTTTGATAGATAGGGTTTCAGATTGAGTCTAATGATGGAAGCACATTAATGGGGGAAATTTGGAGATTAGATTTATAGAGAATGGCTAACCCCCCACCTTTTTTATTTTACGGTCATTTCTGAGGATGTTATAGCCAGGAGGGCTAATTTCCTGGTCTAGAGTAGATGGTTTTAGCCAAGTTTCTGTAAGACATAGCATGTCAAATGAGTGGATATCAAGGAGTGCATGCAGGTGGGAGATTTTATTGTTAATACTTCTAATGTTAAGGTGAGCTATCAGAAGGGAGTTAGATGGATTTGTAATTGTAGAAAGTATAGGTACTGTAAAATTGGTAGAGTTAGTGGGGGAGTCAGTGAAGGGGCCAGGGTTTGGATGAATGTCACCGTCTAAGAGGGGGTGTTGCTGGGGGTATAGTAGAGATTTTAGGAGTTTATAGAGGTTATAAAAAGTCTTTTTGGTAGAGAAGTAAATAATGTGGGTTGCTCTGTGGAATTTTGGTAATATATAGTTAGAGAAACAGGTTATGTTACTATGGTTAAGGAAAAAGGTGATAGAAGATGGTAAAGTCTGTTGGCTGCAATGGTTTTGTTCAGACAGAGAAAGATGTTTGTAGGAGGTAAGTGAGTAAGGTATGGTAAGAATGGCTAGTGTGGTAGTTAGAAATAAAAAAATGGTGAATATAGTTTTATTAGATGGGGCCATAGTACTAGGATTTAAGTAGGGAGTATGAAGTGTTAGTAGGTGAAGTAGTAAGGAAAGGAGAGTGTATGAAGAGGTTTAGTAGGTTATAAGTTAAGTAGGTGAGGAAGTACCACGGGCTTAGATAGGAGGTAGAGTAGAGTAAGGTTGGGAAGTAGAGGGAGTGGTTAGAAAGAGAGTTTAGTAGTACTAATTAGGAGAGAGAGTTAAGGTGTGGTTTGGTGATGATGAGGATTATGATAGGAAGAGATGGGATGAGGGAGTGGTCAGTGAAGTATAAGTTTAGGACCACTGGGGGTAGGTGGGATTTGGAGGTAGAGTAGGGGAGCGGAGTGAGCCCGTAGGGCGAAAGGAGCGGGTTGAAACAGAGAATGGAGCAGCTAGAGGAGAAACAATCAGCAGAGCTGAATATTGAAGGTAAGTTAATTATGTTTAGGGTAAGAGGAAGCAGAGAAAAGGTAGTAGTCTGTTAGAAAACAGGCAGGTATAGCAAGTTAGGGTAAAGTGTGAAGTGTAGAGTAATTTAAGGTAAAAGAAGTGTAGAATAAAAAAGCAGAATAGCAAAAGAAAAGCAGAAGAAATATTGGATGGGTTAGAGGTGCCACCTATAGGGCAAAGCTAGTATTACAAGCAGCTACAGAAAAGGGGGGGTAGGCTGTAGCCGAATATGGAAGGAGACAAGTTAGAGAGAGGGGGACTAAAAGGAGGTGTAGGAGTAAGGTCAACAAAGGTAGCTAGTTGGGGGGGAGGCTGCTGGCTGACCGGGCTCAGAGCGTGCTTTAGAACCCCTGGATCAACAGTGAACGGTAGTATGCAATACAGGCAGGACATAGAACATACTTTCTTATTTTCTTGAAAGAGGGAGCAGGTAGGAGAGGCAGTGAGATGAAACCACGGGTCCTTTGATGGTAGGTATGTAGCTCTCAAATTATAGGCTGGATCAATACAGTGAAGAGCAGGGTATTTCTTATTTTCTTGAGAGAGGGAGCAGGTAGGAGAGGCAGTGAGATGAAACCACGGGTCCTTTGATGGTAGGTATGTAGCTCTCAAATTATAGGCTGGATCAATACAGTGAAGAGCAGGGTATTTCTTATTTTCTTGAGAGAGGGAGCAGGTAGGAGAGGCAGTGAGATGAAACCACGGGTCCTTTGATGGTAGGTATGTAGCTCTCAAATTATAGGCTGGATCAATACAGTGAAGAGCAGGGTACAGAGGAAAAGACGCTGGGCCAGGAGCAGACAGCAGCCAGAGGCAATATATTAATATTCTACTACCATCTGTAACTTATCTGTCTTGCACTATAGCTAGACTATTTGTAATATCGGAAGAAGATGTAAACTCTGCAAACTCTACATGTTTTATTATTGACAGTGTTAGTTCTTTACTATTACTACAACTATGTCATGTTTCTTCCATTATATAAAAAAGAATCGTTATGTCTAAGTATTTTTTTGTGTTGTGTACTGCAGTGGAGCTTTTCTCCCCGGGCCTCCGCTGAAAATGGGTTTCAGCCCAGTTGGACTTTCCGGGTAAACAAATGATATAAAATAAATAAAACATTCAGTAAACCCTTTAAGCTTGCATAAACTTGCATCAAAGAAAATGAATAAATTAAATCATATCAAAGAAATTAAAACTCGTATAAATAACAAAAAGAACAGATATTAGATATTAAAGGTATTCTTAGAAGCTTTAAAATATTCTATGAAAATATACATAATACAAATACCCTAGATAATGATGGTTTACTTGAAACTTTTCTAAAGGAAAATGTAAATAATAAAATAAATGAACACAAATAAAAATGATAGACCATTCACATGAGCAGAAATAAAAGATCAAATAAAAAAGTTAAAAAAATCATAAGGCTTAGATTATTTTATACCAGCGCTATATAAAATACTACTGGCTGATGCTATTGAAATATTAGATAAGCTCTATAGAGAAAGAAGAAAAACTGTTCAAGTCCCCAGTCATGGAAATATTTCCTTATATCAGCAATTTTAAAACAAGATAAGGATCTTACAAGCTGTTTATCGTCAAACTACTTTTTCACTTTTAAATGTGGACTATAAGATGTCCATATCCATTTTAGTAATCTGCTTGTATCTTAACTATTTAACAATGATCAAACTGGGTTTATTTTAAATACAGGATAATATAATAGGAATACAAACATTAATAGACTATGCAACTGAAAATAAAAAAGAACTTTCTATCATTTCTCTTGATTTAGATAAGGCTTTTGACTTAGTTGGTTGTACTTGTTTAAAACACGGTATATAATTTCTCACCTGAGCTAATTGCATTAATTTTTAAGTTGTACAGTAATCCTTGTGCTTATATTAGGTTATTTTCTTTCCTTTCTAGTTCCTTTAAATTACAAAAAAGCCACAAAACAGTGCTGTCCATTATCTTTACTTTTTGCAATAGATATAGTATATTTTGCTAATAGTATTAGATCCAATAAGAACATTAATGGTATCAAAATAAAAGAAGATTCTGAACTAAAGATTTAGCTCTTTGCTGATGGTGCTTTACTAGCATTAGGAAGTAGAGAATTCATTAGAACATATAATTAGTTTTATGAGTCAGTTTGAAAAAATCTCAAAATTAAGATTTAATCATAATAAAATAAGCACATTATTAATTGATAAGAAATAAAAATTCATAGAAAAAAATGTTCTAACTATAGTTGGAATAGCAGTCAAATGAAATACCGTGTTACAACCAGCATGTCTAACAGTAAAGAAATGATATAAACAAACTTTCAAGAGGATATTGATAACATTTTAAGTTTAGTCACCAGTTGGAGCAAATTCTTCTTTATCATGGAAGAACAATTAATGCTTATTAAGATAGTAATTCTCCCTAAAATATTTTTTGTCTTACAATCTTTAGTACTATCTCCACCAAAAAAATGAGGAAGAAAAGTAATATTCTGCTTAAATTTTTTTTTGGGGGGGTATCCTAATAAACAAGTAGTTTCTTCTGACTGGCACAGAAAAGGTTGGGATAGTGGTGTAATAGGATTCCCTGATATTCAACTGTGTGCTACTTTAGCAATTGTAAATGTTATGGCTTTGTGGATAAATTCATCTTATAATTCAAAATGGAAACAAATGCATCAAGAAGTATTATTAGTAAATAATAAATGTATCACAAACAGTCATAAATAGTTCCTAATAGTTTTATCTGGTTATTAAAAGATTTTTGAGTAAATGGATTTACAGACTCTTCTCAAATTCCCTATTTAAATAACATAATTTCCTCTTTCCAAAGTTTCACATATTCTAACCATTGTATTAAAGACTTAATACAGTAAACTCTCAGTTAACTGGAACTCAAGCAACCAGAACTCTCAAGCAACCAGAAAAAAAAAAAAAAATCAAAGAAATACTGTACAATTTTCATGTGTTGCACTTTGTCCCCCCCCTCCCCCCCGCAGAAACATACCTTACATTTTTAGAGTTTTAGAATTTTAAAAAGGAAGATGGGAATAAATTCACTCTCTCCCCAACCTAAGAACAAGTCAAACTAAACAAGTAGTATAGGGTACAGTATTAGGCCTATTTTTAATAGTAACTCTGAAGCAGCAGGAAACTACAGTTATCTGGCATCTACCAATCCCCACGGGTGCCGGTTAACTGAGAGTTTACTATATTTTCTATGTTTCCAATTGCATATACTAATGGCTGCAACAAAATGATAGTATTGAAACAACAAAGTAACTTAATTTATTGGCATTCTTAAATGGTACTGATATATATACTATTGAAAATTTTAGGTCCAGATGCAATCAAGGTTCTGAGAACTGGTTAAATTTACAAATATTTAGACACTTTGTGAACACGGAGATTAATAAAATGTTTAACCTAGATAAGCAATAGTTCCCCAAGGTATTGGAATTCTTAATAAATCTGTGGTTGCGTGGGTTTCCTCCGGGTGCTCCGGTTTCCTCCCACATCCCAAAGACATGCTGTAAGTGGATTAGAGACACTACAAATTGGCCCTAGGTGTGTGTGTGTGTGTGTGTGTGTGTGTGTGTGTGTGTGTGTGTGTGTGTGTGTGTGTGTGTGTGTGTGTGTGTGTGTGTGCCTTCTGTGGAAGGTTGGGTGCCAGGCTGGCAACTCGACACTGTAAAACTCCACTGCCAATCATGAGCGGACAGGTGATGCGCTGTGGTGACCCCTAACCGGGAAAAGCCGAAAGAAGAAGAATAAATATCAATAATAATGCAATGAACAATGATTCATATTTGTCACAAATTTATAAAAGTCTTAAGTTAGATTTCACATATTTAGATAATTCCTGTTTGAACTACTCCTGAAAAAATAATAATGAAGATTTCTCTGAAGACTACAAGAAAATATTAAAATCTACAGATAAAACTACATCTTCATTATATTGGAAAATTTTCTCTTGGAAATTCTTGCATGGAGCTTGTGCCACTCCTAACAAAATTACAATTATGTATAAATCAAATAGAATTAAATGCTTGCAGATGTGATTTTGAAATAATACCTGATTTGATGCATATGTTATATGAATGTGAAGTCATCTCCCCTTTTTGGAAAGAAATTCAAACTTCATTCAAGCTCTACAGTTAGATAGATATAATATTTCTAAATATTTTGTTTTATTTAATGCTCTGATTTCTGAGTTAATTCCAAAGACCCAAATGCCTCCTCTTTGTTTTATTCTTGCTGTAGCCAGAAACATAATTACTAAAAATTGAAAAAGTAAAGTTACCCCCTCTAGTGTTGAATTTATTAGTATGGCAAAAATTGTTTGCAGTGGTGAATTGCATACTATAAAGATGAGAACTTCTAATATTACACATTCATATAAATATTGGCTTAAACTTAGACTTGCTTGAAAAATATTAATTGTTGATATGTATAATTTTGTATTGATCAGTTGTGGACCTGTGTAAGTAGTTATTTGTTTGTTTTATAATTGATTTGCTTATTGTTTTAAAGCCAAATTAAAAAAAAGAAAAAAAAAGAAAATATTAGTTTGCTACTACATTTGCTGTATGGTGTTGTAAAAATGTAACCTGGGGGGGGCTTACCTACAGATGATGTAACTATTATTTAATCTAAACATAAATGGTCTAAAAAATGATCTAATATCGCTCTATTACTAGTCTTCACTACATAATAACACCAGCAACCCTGATAATAGGGAAGGCTTGTGATTTTGTGTTAGGTTTCTTGTAGACAAGTAATATTGCAGTTTGCTTTACTACAGTGTGTCGCGCTATGCAAGCTGGTGGTGAACTTTGTGTTTTCCCCCCTGTAGTGCAACCATGGAGTTAGTGTATATAAGGTAGGAAATTAAAGCCCCTCACATGGAGATGCAGAGTGCTTGCCCTTTGTGGGGAAAAATCTGCTTGTTTTTTGAGGTATGCTGGGTTTAGTCAAGTTATGGGTTCATAGATAATTACTAGGCTAAAGACCTTAAAGGGTCTTTTTAAGCCTAGCCATTCTTCCCAACTGCTGTTGACAGGTTATATCACTTATATTATGTTATGTATAATTTGGGTATAAGTGGTCGAACATTTACAAGCTTCCCCTTTCTAATAGGGACATAGGTGGCAGATCAGGGATAAATTAATGATAACCTCATCCACTGATCCAAGTTGTGCTTGAATAAGTGCAGGGAGGAAAACTGCTTCATATAAATAGGAAGCCTGTTTTAGAGAAGGCGGTAGTCTATGAGAAATGTACATATCCCTCCAGTATGTCTTATTTATGTTACAGATGAGGGTCAGGTCCTTAGGTTAGTTGTTTTTGATACTATTTGTATCATATGTTGCATCAGGTCCAACAAGGGCTGGATCGCTGACTGCTTTGGAGTTCAGGCATATATCACTCCTTGGCAGCCTATAGGAGACTGATACAAAGATAAGGTTTTGAGGCAGTCTGTGTGGGACATGTTTTCTGCACCATGTAGTCTTCTTGTGATGCACCTCATTGGAGGCTCCAGTTGTTACACTAATGGGGGGGGGGGGTCACTGTAATCAGTGACTGGTCTGCTAAGAACTTTGTAGAATGAAACAGTAACATTTTCGGACCTGCATGCCATACTCTTGCCTGTAAGTTGCTCAGCATAGAATAATTCCTTACTACAGCAGACATGTGATGATCAAAGGCCAAGTTGCTGTCTAAATGTATTCTAAAATCTCTGACACACAGGGTCAACTATTTCCAGTGTATTATAAATGCAGTAAATCTGATGTTGTCCTTCTCATTCTGCTTCTCTGATGGGTTAAGTATCCAATTTGGATCCAACTCAGCTGACTTTTACAGACTTTAGCTTCCAGGCTCAAGTTCCTCCCTTACCCATAATCCTCTGCCCCTAGCTCAACCTACTCATATCTTGTTTGCCACCAGTCTGTACAGACATGGTTACCAGCACTCAAACAATTAATGTTAAGTTGTCCAATCTCGCCTTCGTTCTTGCTGGATGGGGTCGGAGCTGATCGGCTCCAAAACGGCCACTTACTATAGCTCGAGAGCTCTTTACTGGGTAGGGAGTAAACTTAAAATAATGTAATATTAAAAGAATATCTACAGATAAAGTTTAAGAAAAGGTTTAAAGGAAAAAATTACTATAGAAAAAAAAAGAAGTTATGTACCTACCATAACGTTTCAGGTTAGATGTCCATCTCGCCTTCCTTCTTGCTGGATGGGTTTGGAGCCAATCCTCAGCTCCGACTCGGCCATTTACTATAGCTCAAGAGTTCTTTACTGGCTCGAGGCTACCCCTTATCCCAGAATGCCCAGTGTCAGCTACCCAGATCTCGTTTGCCGCTTTAGCTGTGAGGTTGCAGTCAATATTGGCTCAGGCTTAGTATAACTTTTTTTCTCTATTAAATTCAAATATTTTGCTTAAAAATTGATATATTTTTTCTCTCTTATAGTGGTTTGTAAGTTTCTTTTATTGTCAACCCTTTATCTCGTCCCAGTGGTGTTTTTTTTTTTTTTTTTTTTGTGCTGTATTGGCTGTCTCCCCTTAGTCGCTAGGCCTTCTGTTATTCCCTGAACTCATTTAACTTAGAGTTCTCCCCCCCGCCCCCACTTAAGGACAGTTGTTTAAGTTAAAGGCTCTCCTTTAAGGTCCTTATTAATTTTTAGTTTATTATTGTAGTTTGTTTTTTATTGTAAAACGTCTAAGGAAGTTAAAACCTCTGGTTTTAAAAAGTGTGACTCATGCTGTCAGATGTCTCTGACAGATGGGCACAATAGTTGTGTTTACTGCTTGGGGCTCTGCACCTGCAGGACTCTTGTGTTATTTGTCATGCCTTTAGTCCAAGGGTCCTGCAGGAGCGGAAAAACAAGCTTATCCTCCGTGGATTGTTAAAACAGGATTCTCGGGCTAAAGCATCTCAGCCAGTGAAACCTTTGAAACCAGTCAAGCCGTCGGCTCCATGTTCGGAACCGACCTGTGAGCTTGACAAACCAAGTGTGTCAATGCCATCTGGCACCAAGACTACCCCTCCGTCAGCTCCAGCTGTTACTTCGGAGCCATCTTGAAGTCACAAACGAGCTAGGTCTCCTTCATTGGAGCTGATTCGCTTGGTGCCACAATCACCCTTACTTCAAAGCAAGACCAGTCATCGCTCATCTTCCCACTCCTCTCGATCCTTGAGGTTATCGGATCAGGATGTGGAGAGAGTGGTCAGTAGGTTGCTGAAGTCACAGGCCCTTGCTATGCTTTCGAGCACACCTCAACAGGCTTTGGCTACATCCACTTTGATTTGGATTCCTCCTCCCACTATGCTACGTTCGGAGCCGGAGTCCATGGAAGCTCTGATAGTGGTTCCTTCAGCTCTGATGACATCCTCTTCAGCTCCGACATTGGCTCCATTTACCTCGGTTCTTCCTCCCATCGAGGTATCTGGGTGCCAAAGCTCTCTTAACAGCTCCAAGGAGGGAAGTGGCATCAGACCCTTGTCTGACCCCGCTATCAATCTCAGAGCTTCGGCACAGTTGAGCTCTGCTCCCATATCATCCTCGGAACCATTACCCTCAGTGCAGGGTGGGATTCCTGTCTTTTCGGAGCTGGAGCCCTCTTTGTGTCAGACCGTAACGCCTTCGAGGTCATGCGGAGAGTGCTGTCCCCACAGATGGTCCCACTATCAGTTCTATCGGCTCCGTCCCCCTCGGTGCCTGTGACAACCTCTGCTCCTCCTCCAGCCCCAAAGCGTAGGGAACCTATGCCACAGGATACCCCATTGGGTGAACCCTTTTCTTCCGAAACCTCCCCAGAGCATTCTGTGCAGGCTTTCCGGAAGAAAAAGTGCAAGAGGAAGCACCAAGACTCCCCTGAGTCTGTCACCTGTGATACAGACCTGGATGAATCGCAGGGGTTCCCAAGGTCCCCCTCTGAAGATGTTTCCTTTTCGGGCATCCTTGAGATTCTCAGGCAGAGACGTAGCTGGACTTCCCTAGCCCCCCCTCCGAGGATGAGTCTGTATACCTGGACGCATTTGGTTCCTGAACTTCCACCTCCTGGGTGTCTCCTCCTTTTGATCCACTCATGTCTGTAGTGTCTCGAAAGGCTTGGTCAGCTCCTGACTCCATGGAACCTGTCCAGATTCATCACAGCTCCCCAAAACAAACAATTCTTGACTAAAGGTGTCCCAGTGTATGCCATGGTGATAGCAACAGCCACAAAGAGAGAGTTAGCTGAAACCTCCTCATCTGTCCATCCAATAAATACTCTCGTACGATGGACAGATATGGGAAGAGA
Organism: Protopterus annectens; assembly: GCF_019279795.1. Taxonomy (NCBI): domain Eukaryota; kingdom Metazoa; phylum Chordata; order Ceratodontiformes; family Protopteridae; genus Protopterus; species Protopterus annectens. Next base: position 252,607,562 of record NC_056748.1, on the reverse strand, counting down.
ATGTTTTCATCAGCGACCTTCTCCCTTAGGTCCCTGAACTATCTTTCCCATTTTACTAGGCTTCAAAGGGATCTCCAAAAAGAGCTTGGAGATGCCCTACAAGATCCCACAGCTGAGGGAGCTTCAGCCAAGGTAGCTACCCAGCTGGCGACTCTTAATTCACTAGTCAACTACTCTATGAGGCTTATTTCATACGCAGCTGATGGAGAAAGTAGAGCTGCCGGTACAGGAGTGGCTCGTAGGCGACATTCTTGGCTGCGGCTGTGTCAGTTTGCGGAACCTTTCAAAGCGTCCTTCACCAATACCCCCTTTGATGGCTCTTCTCTCTTTGGGCCTCAGGTGAAAGACACGCTTACCAGGTGCCAGCAGGAAGGCAAGATGCTCTCTGATGTCTGAGTCTGTCTATCCACTCCTACCAGACCATACCCAAAGGGTCAGAAGGATGGAAAGATGTGGTTTTGAAAATCCCAGGGACCCTTGCCTGATGCACGTGGTGAATTTTCCCCCAGGGGCAGAGGGGGAAGTAATAACAATGGCAGACGCTGCCCTCATGGCAGAGGGGGTCTGCAAAACCAGGGTGACAGAGATGCGTTCTCTTCCAAACACTATCAACATCCCTGAAGGGATGCCTGACCGCTCAACTCTGGAGGCAGTCGGGGGAAGGCTTCATTGTACCCAATTGCCTGGTGAAATATTACAAAAGACAAATGGGTACTAGCCATTATATCCGGAGGTTACAAGATTCCCTTTCATCAACTCCCTTTTGTTTCAAAAAAATCCATCCCAGATGTTCCACCCAATCTAAGAGATCAGGCAGTCACAAAAGTTTCAAGACTGCTAGAAAAAAGAGCCATCCAGGAAGTCCCCGCAGACCAAGTAGGATCTGGAACTTGCTCAAGATTCTTTTTAGTGCCCAAAAAGACGGGACTGGAGACCAATTCTGGATCTTAGCAGGTTAAACAAATCTGTACAAAAAGAAAGTTCCGGATGGTAACACTACAGTCCATTCTCCCCTTTCTGGGTAAGGACAATTGGATGTGCTCCATAGATTTTCAGGACGCATACTATAATTTAAAAATGGACAGATGGTCCAGCAGATTTTGTTTTTAAAAATCATCATCAGTTGGTTCATGTTTTTAAATGCGTTGTTTCCTATATGCTGTTGTATATACTGTTTTTATATGCTGTTTTTCATTTGCACATGTAATGACTTGTGACTTTAAATTAAGGTGGGGTCCCAATTAGTGATTGTAGGATGTTATATAAAGGAATTTTATACTTTGTTTCAATGTCTGATGAAGTGGCTTGGCCCATGAAAGCGCTCACCATTCTATGTTCGTTGTGGATTAAACTATTTTGCATTCTCTACAGCCATGGTCTGTTGCTTCCTTTACTTTTTATGCATTTGGATTATTTTTTGGAAGTACAGTTTACCAGCATCACCTGTTTTGTACTTTTCTTTTTGTGATTTATACAGATCTTTGTGCTGAAAATGTATTTGTAAGCTTTGCTTGTATCAATTCCGTTAAAATGTTTCAACAGTGCACCCTGCTGGAATGAAAAGAGAGATATACATGTATTACTGCAACTGATTTAAATGTACCAGCTAGCTAACTTTAAGAAAAATAAGGGAATTAAAATGGCACCCCACAGTGCTGAATAGGACAGGAGATGCTAGGTCTGGAAAAAAGACTTTGTTCATTAGCTCAGTAAAAAGAGGGGAAGCTCCAGGCACTGCCACAAACATTTAGATGTGTATTGCAGCCATCTATGGTAAATTCCTGTCTCGGCTTCAAAGGGGAATACTGCGAGAACTTAGAGTCAAGTGACCAGATTAGATCATTTTGCCAGCTCTCTTGGAAATTATATTTTAGATATTTCAAAGAAAAATCTCAGACTATTGAGTATTCTGTCTAGAAGCCTGGCTAGAAAGACTGCTCACGTATTTCATCTTGCCTTGCCCAGGTAAGAAATTAGGGAACAGTAAATTCTTCTAGATTCAGTCAGGAAGATAGTGAAGCTTAGTTTAGAGATTGATGGACAGACTCGCACAAATAAAGAAAAACAATGTAGTTTTCAATATTTTCTGTGATTTGTACTTTGTGGTTTAGTGTAAGTATGTATTCAATATTTTAATGTTCTTTTATTATTTATTATTACATATATTTAAACTTTTATTGTGGCTGGTCCTTGTAGAAAGTATTTATCTTTGAGAGTACTTATATTTATTGGGTCTGTATTATAATATCGAAGTTTTTAAACATTGAATGTTATCATATCGAACCCCAAACACTGAAATCTGAAAACATCGAACAGTCAGAATACTGAATTTTTTCACAGGGAAAAAAATCGCTATTCCAAGAAACATACACACAGCACAAACACACACAAAAAACAGCAATCCACACACATACACTTAAATTCCTACACCTAAACCTAAACTAAACTTTACATACACTACTAGCTATCCACTTACCTTAACCCAACCCTAACTCTAAGGTCCGTCACTATCACACACTCGCCTCACCCGCGCCCTAACCCGCCCCCTAACCTACACACAATCGCACACTTACCTGACCCGCGCCCCAACCCTAACTCACCTAACCCGCCCCCTAGCCCTAATGTCCACACAACCGCATACTTGCCTGAACCCAACCAGTACCATTCCAACATATCGAACGCTGAAAACAGCGACGTCACAGCAATGGCCTACCGAATTCTTTCCCTGGGAAAGAATTTGGTGTCCTGCACCTTCGCTGTTTTCAGCGTTCGACATTACGAGTTCGATATTATAACATTAAATGTTTAAAAACTTCGATGTTATAATATAGACCCTATTTATTTGGTGACATTGTGTGGGCCACTCCAGAAGGCTTGGCTATCTTGGTCAGCTATTATCATTTGTATTAATATTAACTTTACACAGTACAATTGGATGCCCTGTGTAAGAGCCTTGTAGTAACTGACTGGTAGCAGTGAATCTTCCTTATATTCTGAGCAAAGTTGGTAGATCGGGTAATCTGAGCCAGCCTTTCCCAGGTGTGTGTATGTGCGAAAATCAAATCTTAGAGTGTGTGTGTCAACTACGTGGGGCAGGGACATGTAGTACTGGGTTCACAGAGAGGGTGTCGTTGGACTTGGCTTGGACACTCTGCTGAGGACCTAACCCTACAGTTGTACCAGTGGGGGGAGTCTCATTGGGGACCTAGATGGAGACAAATACCAGACACTGGGCTGTGTGTGCTACCTGTGTGCTCTTAAGGGAAAGTGTACATGATGCGGGGGGGGTCTGTATTTGGAAATACTGAATGCATCCATTTGTATTCCAAGTGCATGACCCTGTGTAGTGTCAGTGGTGAGGATTCAGGCTCCTTGATTACTGGCCCAGCTCACATATTGGTGGGAGTGGTGGCCATCACATATTGGTAGCAGTGGAGGGCAGCACAATATCTAACTTTGTTGTGCTGTTGGTTAACTTTGGTTATTTTTCTTGGAGATTTTTGGCTACAAATTGGTTGGTTTCAGGCAATTCTTGCTTCTGGTCCTTCTTGGTTCTTCCTAGTTAACACTAGAAGTATGAACAACTGACTCTCTTTGTCAGGGGCTAGGCTAACCCTGATAGGAGGAGAGGCTTAGCCAGTCTCCATCACACTGAGTCAGAGCAGAGCATTTTGAGCTCTGGAAAGCTGCCAGTGTGGATTTCTGCAAGCACAGAATCCGTATGCCACTGAGGTAGTGTGAAATCTAAACATCTACTGTTACAGGTAAGTAGGACTTTCAAAATTGTACTATCCTCTTCTTTTTCAACTTACATATGCCAGCTGTATAGAAACAAGTTAGATCTTTGTGCAGCATGTCCGTACATATGGTTAAGATTAAAGATGTCAGGAAGCATGGACATTTACTTGTTGCAAATATACTGACATATGTATTGACCAAGAATGTTACAGAAGTGTGTAGTTGTAAAGCTGCAGCAGTTGAGCTTTTAGCTGCCAACTCTAAAATCATTATTTTACTGTAGTTACATATTGAAAATAAAGCACTGTAGAATGTATCCTAAAAGTAAACATGGCAAAAATTGCCATAAGACTGCATTCATATAATGAAAATCTCTGTACAAGCTATGCTTCTGTAGACTCGTTATTTTGTTGAAAAAGAATGGATTAATGATGAACTTTGTTGTGTTTCAGGATATCAGTATGTTTGAGACAACTGCAGCATACCATAATCTTTCCCATGAGGAAGTGGTCCAGGAACTTGTGAAACACAAAGAGATGCTTAAGAAAAAGGATACCCATATTCGTGAACTTGAAGATTATATTGATAATCTTCTTGTGAGAGTCATGGAGGAAACTCCCAGTATTCTCCGTGTGCCGTATGAACCCTCAAAAAGAGCTGGCAAATTTGCAAAGAGTAAATAAGAAAATTGTACTTATGATGCAATATTTGACACTCACTCACTCTTGTGAAGTAACATGGGTGTGCCAGGATATAATGAGCACTTGTTTCAGCAGCTTTCTTAACTGTTGCTGATTCATTTTATATTAAAGTTGATGAAGGGCAGCTCCACTACTGGTTTTCCGATGTGTTACCTTGCAGAAAGCAGTGCAATATTAATATTTCTAGATATAGGTACTTATTGGTCTTACCTTCTTTCTGGATGTTAGCACTTGCCAAATGAAGGAAGTGAGACATATTGCATGAAAGTGGTCTTTTCAGGACAAAATATGCATACACCATTTAGATGGCAAATTCAATATGCTGATGGTACGTAAAATTTTGAGAATTGTGTAGCAGGATTTTAAAACTTTTAATTTGTAAAACAAGAACTCAGTAAAGGTTAAGCTGAGTTATTGTTGTCCCATCATCTGCAAATGTGAACTATCCAAGACCTGATCGGTAAGATGTCCATCTTGTCAAAAAGCAGGAACATTCTCCATTATTGAATTTCTTTTATAAGTGCAGTATAGTTAATTACAGTCTTCATTAAATAAGGAAATGTATGGTAGCAACATTTAAGTACTATGTTGTTACCCTTTTTGATATCTGTGGCCAAAACAGTAAAGAAAATCTGTAGCAGAAAGGAAAACTGCAAGAGTAAAGTGGTAGTAAACATTACTAATGCAGTGGATGAAAAAATGTATGTGTGGAGTGTACATATAAGTTATACATTATTTTCGGAACTCATTTGTTTTAAAATTGTGCAATAAGTGACACTTCTACTCATTCTGTTTTGAGTTGTAAGTTACAGTAGTATGCAGTAAAAGTGTTATATGTTGTGTCTCCAGGTGTTGATGAAGAGAAAGGTAATTCCAACAGATGAAACTGTTTCATTGTTCTCTCTTTGAAAACTGCATTTTCTGACGCTTTGTCTTTTTCTAACCATTTTATGTTTGTCTGTAAATGCCTAAAACAGCATGTTATGTATGTTTGCAATGTATCATACTCCTACACAACATGAAAATTAGAGGTTTAAATGTGTACAGATCTGTTTATACCTCATTACATGGTACATGAAACATTACTGTAATGGTAATATGGTACTTAAATTTGCACTTTTGTTATTTTTGTGTAGCCATCACTTCATTATTGACTACAGTGAAAGAGTAATAGTCTTCCACTTGCTTTGATTTTAACATCGTCTTTTTATGCATTTATTGAAAACTACATTTTACAAGTACTCTTAATTCTTGTACTTGAAGTTAAGGACTATAATTATTTATAGTTCTTACTCGTACTTAGAACTAATTTTATGTAGGTACTGTCAACTTTGCGTTGTGCTTTCAAATGGATTACATTAGGAAATATTGGTGTAACCGTGCACCATATGCTGTGATTAATAGCTAAAGTGCTGTGCATTAACATGGTCTTTGAGCATAATTTGCAGTTCAGATAGCAGTCCAAATGCCGCTTATTATCTATAAATTTCTTCCAATTTCTGTTACTGGAGATGCACATCTTAAAGAAAGTATTTTGTATGCGGACAGGCATCTGACATTTAAGTAGCCAATGGACTAAATCTTGTAGTCCCTTACGCTACCATTTTACCAGTAGTCAGACCATTGATGTGTATGAAGCCAAATGTGTGTGTGTGTGTGTGTGTGTGTGTGTGTGTGTGTGTGTGTGTGTGTGTGTGTGTATAAATGTGTGCATATGTGTGTGTGTGTGTGTGTGTATATATATATATATATATATATATATATATATATATATGTATATGTATATATATATATATATATATATATATATATATATATATATGTATGTGTGTGTGTATATATATATATATATATATATATATATATATATATATATATATATATGCATACATACATATGTACATGTGTGTGTATCTATATATACATATATATAAAATATATTTTAGGAGGCCATAGATTGATTGCTTCACTTAGTTTCCATTGTCAGTGTCTGAGTAGTTATGAGGAAAAGCTGAATTTTAGGGAGCTGGCTGTGGTAGGTGTTTATGTGCATGCTGAAATATTTATCAGAAACTGATGATGCAGGGAGATATGAATGCGTCACGAAAATGAAAAAATACATATCTAGTGTGTTACTAAACAAGAAGATATGCAATAGATATTGCAGATTATTTCTTGCTTCACTTCAGACCAGGAAGTGTTTTTCATTCATACTTTTTCATTTTTTTTCTTTTGGCCAAAGGCAAGACAGTTCAGGCAGCCTTTATTTAAGCATTGTGCCAGAACTTCATACATGTACACAAGTAAGCCAGCATTTGCCTGAAAAAAATGTTTTGATGAGAGAAAGTCAGAAAAGCAATATAGCTCTTTTACTGATTGAATTTAGTTCACCATTCATTGTCCAGGTTTGTTCTTTCTTTTGTAGGCCTACAATTACAGTAAATTAAATATAATAGTAAGAAACTTACTAGTTATCCCAAAACATTTTTAAATATCAACTACATTTTAAAGGGTGGTATTACTGTCAAGTTTCAAATTTGGAATTTCTTACTGTTGAATAAGCAAAATGGAAACCAAATACAAGAGCAGTTTTTAGGAACTGTAACTTGAAGAAAATGTAACCCACTGCCCTAGCTTACTCAGTTTCTGTCTTTCAGATGAGATGATATGTCAACATTCATTTCCCCTTTCTATGCTCAGGTGGACATAATGGATGCCATGGTAATTTTCAAATACAGCAATGAAGTTGGTAAACTTACCCTTAGGCACAAGTGCCCCTTAAAAAGTCTGTACTTCCATTGCAATACTCAGCCCTCCGTTAAATTATACATCTACTTAGCTATAAATTGTGCCTTTTCTCTACGGTCAAAAAGCCGAGCTACTGTAAAACAGATTAATTCTGAGATTATACATTTGCACATTATGATATATATCATGTGTTGTATGTTTTCTTTTTGAAAAAAAAAATGTCATTCAGAACTGCGTAATCTTTTTGGGTGTCATAGACTCAAAACTCTTACTTTTGATGTGGTATGATGTATTCTTGTATTTGCCGTCTTTCAAGGCCAAGCTTTTCACTTTGACTAATACTTGTTTTGTCACCTTATATTTATTAGGCTGTAATCATAAAGGTCACTTCTGATTAATTCCATTTCCTCTTCTTCCTCCAGTAGTTAAATTTTCCCAGTGTGATACTCCTACAGTGTTAGTAGCTTAATAGGTAAAATGTGGGAATACTTCAAAACCCTGTTTCTCTTCAGTGCCTCATCAAGGCATTGTGCTATTGCAGCCCCAAACCCAACCTTACTCCATGTCCAGCATAATGTTGCCAGAATATCATTACATAGCATATCTACTTGCTGGCCCATATGGAAGTCAAGAACATAAGAGTGTTACATTGTAAATTTCAGCTTAGTTACTTTTAAGACTAAGACTTGCAGGTACTTAGTCAGCTCAACCCACAAAACATTCCTTGGCTTACCAGGTTCCCTGCACTTTCTGCATTATCTCTTCAGCCACAGTTGATGACTGCCTTAAAATGCCCCCAGGCTACCTTTCTTTTTTTGAGAGTGGCTTGGACCTTGTTTTCTCACAGTTTCTACAAGATTGAGGCCAGATGCTCCCTTTTCTTTTCATTAGATTATAAGAAACGTCCAAGCATTTTATCCGTCAGGTCAAAAAGAGTCCCTGTTCTCCCCACATCACATTTGCATCATTTAAAAGATAGTATTTGTCCAAAAGTTTTTTCCTTTGATAAAGGTTTTATGGCTGTGAATTCCGCTAATGCATTCTTGTTTAACAAATGCAGCTAGAAAGATGCTGCTAGAGTTCTGTAAATTGTTGTAACTGCATAGTTTGGCATTTTTCATTAGTGTCAGTATTTTGTATTCATTAGTTGCAGACAGGGATTCCAATGCCTTCATGAAACTCTTCTGCAGAGCCAAGATTCTTCCACATGGCAAGCGTTCCAAACATGTCAGGTATGTTAGAGACATACATATTTCAGGGGATTGTTCAGTCTGTAGTTCCTTTAAGCTGTCTTGAAGAAATATAAAAATAAATTAGAACTTGGAAGTTAAGAGCAGTTTCTGAGTAGAGGGCTTCCCCATCTATTTCTAGATCTTCCTCAAAGAAGAATAAAGCCTTATCTGATAAGGATGCCTCTAGTGTACACAAGGTTCAGTGAAATCCATTGGTTGACCTAGACAACTGTATTAACTGCCACTTTAATTGCCCTAATGATGTTTTATTCATTGGCATTTTCAACTTTGATTTCGATCTTGTGGAGGTCGATTCCTATCTCAGCACCAGGAGGTTGAAGCTTCAAGGCTGCCCTTGGCATCCATGGTTTCAGAGCCTGATATCCCATCTCCAACTTGTCTTTACCAGCTCAGTGATGAGGGCTTTAGACTGGACCAAGAAATTAATGAGTCTGTCTTGCTTAGAACTCATAACCGTTGGTTCGTTTCAGCCTTGAGGTCGACCTTTTTCTCATCACGGGCATGGACCAGACCTTACTGGTTTCTGGCTCATCAGACAAGTTGTTCTTAGTCTCAGATGCAGGGTCATGAGATGTCCTGATGCTTACTAGACAGACATCCCAGTTTGATTTCTTGCTGGAGGCAAATCAGACTATGGTTTACTTGGCTTGAATTTCTTCTACATTGTCCTTTGTTCCCCCAAATTCTGGACCTGGACAGAGGGAAGAGAGAGCATCCACCAGATGGCAGTCACTTGTCTGTCTCACAGTCTTCCTTCTCCATGAACTCTTCTAGGCTGGTACCTAGGCAGAAGGCATCATGTAAAAGGAAGCGCATGAGATTTCACTGGGGGGGGGTCCCTTTCACCCCAGACACTGGAAGATTTTAGAACTTGTGAGGACCAAGGCTAAGTGACCACAGAATACTTTCTTGGAGTTAGAGTGCGTCCTCGTGGAGGTCTTCCATTCATCCAGACTTTCCTCTTGGGTGGATCCAATCCATATCCAGATGAAATGTGTAAATATGTGGTAAATAACATTTTTAAGAATCCTGATCTGATGACTAGCATTTCTAAGTGGTCTGACCAAATTTTTCATCCATCCAAGGATTGTCCTTGCTGGTTACAAAGCCTAGTGGTGGACTCCCTGACAGTGGCTGCTGTACTAATGAATGTTCCAGAACAGTCCTAGACCTGTTCTCCCCTTGAACAGAGTGTCCCTTTCCTTAGGTTTTATGAAGCTGGTATTCTCATCTTCCACCTTTTCTTTGAGCATATTGAATTGCCTTGTTCATAAAGAGAACAGAGATCTGACTATTGAGGTGTACAGAACTGTTGAAGAGTTGCCAGATTCTGAGCTCAGTACCAAGTTGCTGTCAACTTCCAAGTTCTGTTTCAGACTAGTCTATGTGTCTGAGTAACAATACTGTAGATGGTAATACCTAGGGTGGCAGGTGCTAGGTCTTGTACTGTGCCATCATGCCTGTCTCCACCTGACTGAATTCATCGAAAACTCTAAAACCCAGTTCATCAGCATAGTTTGATTGCATTTTGCTCTTTGGAGTGTCCATAAAAGCCAAATTAGACAAGATGGTGAAGGCAATACCATCTCCAAAATTGAAGTACAGTTTCTGGCTCCTTAACATCCATTTGCCAGGGTGTAGCACAACCCCCACTGTCTTTGGTTTCTTTGGTAGCAAAGTGATGATTTTCATGGCTCTGGGAAATGTGACAGAAGACGTGGAAGTTATCTGAATGCGTATGGTCTCAGTTGATGGGAAGGATCGGAGCAAAACTGTTGGGGATCACATGGTCCTTTCTCGGGAGGACAGTTTTCTAAACCTTAAGGGCCTACCCATCTGTTGCCATCACATATGACAGTTTTTTGTCTTTCCTCTTGTCATGTGGCAGGCCACCATATATAACAGGCAGGTAATAGACATTGTGTCCATAGTCTACACACTTCCCTTTTTTGTCCCTTCCCAGTCCAGTCTCATAGTTTTCAGACATCCCTAATGACCAGAAGGCTGTTGCAGGGCTTGTAGTCGAAGGCCTGTTAAAAAAAATGCAATTAAAGAGGTCCCCAGCAGACTAGAAAACGGTATGGCTGTTGCTTAAGATTCTTTTTAGTGCCCTAGGAAATTCAGGACCTCCGGCCAATTCTAACTTATGTGGCGTAATTCTACATATTTTCTGAACACCCCTTCAGATGGCCACTGTGCAGTGCATCTTACTTTCTTTTTAAATGGGACTAGATGCCCTCTGTGAATCTTAGATTTCCAGGATGCATACCTGTCATCAAAGTAGCAAAGGAGTCCAAGAGGTGCGTTTGCATTCATGCCAGCCATTTACAATTCAGTACACTACTTTTTTGACTTATCACAGTCCCATAGCATTCACAAAATGCATGTCTGCAGTTGCACAGCTGTCCAATTACAAGTCTCCATGGGCTTTTTCCTACCTTGACTACTGCCTGCAGGTGGTGCAATCAGTGCATTGGTGTGTCAGTTATCTTTGCAAACTGTCGGCTGGTGCCCCTGATGACTGTAATGTTTATGCACAACTCTCTGCAAGGCAACTGTTCTAAGTGTAGTATACAGTAATTCTTATCCATACTGTCTTTGTTTTACCCATGCTGAGTCTAATGGCCTCTACAGTATTCATGGTCCTCAGTGCAAGGTTGTTCATGAGGTTCTGCCGTGGACCTTCAAGGTTCACCAACCCGCTGGATGCTCCAGTAAGTATTCTGTCCAAGAAATTAAAGGACCATCTTTGGTGAAGGTGTCTCTGGGCAAAACTGTTTAGATGTTCATCGTATTACCCTGCTGCAGTCATCACACTTGGGTTATCCTGCCGTAAGGCAGTCCCACAGTCGGCCCGAATTCCAAAGTCTTGGTCCGGTGTCAGTTGCTGTCGCTTCTTCCCTGACATCAGTGTGCCAGGGGTATATAAGAGGCATCCGACGTCATTTTCTTCAGTCTTCCTTGCCACCCGGTGCCCGAAGCAGAAGCAGATGTTCTTCATCCCACATTGCTGCAGTCCTAACACTTGGGTAGTCCGCTGTCCCTCGGTCGGCCCGAATATCAGAGTATAAGGCTGACGTCGGTCAAGGCACATTTGACTGACATCAGAACGTCAGGGTACAAATGCGCATGACCGACGTCATATCCTCAGTCTTTTTTGCCGCATGGTCCGATGCAGAAGCAGTGTTGCAAGTGCCGTTCGGCGTTCTGAAATTTTTCGAAGTCGGAGTTTCAGACCGAAGTCAGAGTTGGTTAAGTACCCCGTTGGGGAATATTTTGGTTTTTTCTTGCCTCAGTGGTTTACCGGATGTCAGAAAAAGTGAATAACTGTATTTCTTGTGGGAAACAGATACCGCATGGGGATTACCATAATTTGTGTATACCTTGTTTGGGACCTGAGCACGACGTTGTTGGGTGTCGCTTTTGTGCTAGGTTCAATAAACGCACTATAAAGCGTAGGTTGGATTGTGCCAGGTTAGTCTTTGGGAAGCGGTGCAATTACAATATGCCGTCGGATGCTCCGCCGGCTTCTTCTAAGAAGCGCAAGGACAAGGCAGTTAAACCTAGGTTAGAGGAGTCGTCCGAACCGGACGCCGGTTCTTTAGAGGCGTCAGTGGAACTGGTGGTTCCGACGGAGGCCTCTATGGAGTCCCAGGGAGAGACTGTGTTTTTACAGGATGTGGCCTCCCAGGAGGCAGGTCAGGCTGTAGGGGCTTCTCAGGTAACTGTACTCCCCTCCCTTCCTAAGGTGTCTAGGCCCTCTCTTTCTGCTTCCAAGGCTTCTCCTAGAGGCAGGTCTAGTTTTGCTTCTGTGGGTGTCACTCCTAGTTCTTCAGGTTCTGTGCCCAAAAAGCACATGCTTAAAATGGCAGAAGATTTAATTACTTTAATTAGAGGCTCTATGCCCCCTCCTGATAAGAGGCCTAGGATGGAACCTGTGTTGGGGGATTATGAGCAGGCTTCGATGTGTCTGAGTCTTCGGCTGAAGACTTGCAGGAGTATTCTCATTATTCTGATTCTGATGTGGATGATTCTACTCCTTCTGCTTCTCCTCCTGAGGATTTTTCTTTTCAGAGACCCTTCACTCCATGAGAGAGCATTTTAAATGGGAAGGTCAGGATTTCTCTGATTCCAGGAAAAGGCTTAGGGATTTTTTGTTTTTACCCCAGCATAGGCCTTTAGCTATACCTCCTGTTCTGAATGTAGTGGAAGATGTGTTTGCAGAGGCTTCGCTTAATCCTGATTCTTTGCCTCCTGCTCCTGTTAAACCAGATAGGTATTACAGGGTGCCTGAAGCTCATAAGTATCTTTTTAAGAGTCCTAGGGCAGACCCAGAAACTGTTAGCCAGGGGCCTAAGGGTGTAAAGGCTTCTGTTGTCAAGAATCCGGTTCCTGCAGATAAGGAGGCTAGGGCCTTGGATAGATGGGGAAAGAAAGTTTATACTTCTTCCACTCTTGCCATGAGAGCTTTGAATTGCCAGTTTCACATGTTGAAATATCAAAATTATCTCCTTTCACAGTTGAAATCTAAGGTGGATGCTCTGGCGGAAGGTATTGATTGTAAAGAGTTACAAGATTTAGTGCATGTTTCTGAACAGGTGGGTAAGCATTCTTTGCAATGTGGTTTTGATGCTGTACAGGCCTCGTCTAGAGTGGCTGCTACTGGGTCAGTTCTTCGCAGGCATGCCTGGCTGAGGGATCAAAATTTATCTGACCATGTTAAAACTAGGATTTTGGATGCCCCTTTGCAATCTGATGTCTTGTTTGGTTCTCCTGTTGAGGCAGTTTTGAAGAAAATGGAAGACAAGGCTAAGTCTATGCAGACTGTTAAAGATTTTTTGCAGGTTCAGCCTCCAAAGTTTAGTAGAAATTGGCCTACTAAAGGGTGGACGTATCCTTCTTATGATTCCCAGTCTAGGGGTAGATCTAGACATGGCAGGGGCAGAGGTCAGGGCTCTTTCAGGCCTAGGACAGGGAGTTCTCCTGCACAGTCCTCGGGTGAGGGCAGGGGTCAGTCCTTTCGTAAACAGACCCAATGACTTACCTTTTCAGCTGCCAGAACCTTCTCGACTGGCAGCACCTTTGGGAGGAAGGTTGGCACTTTTCAAAGAAAATTGGAGTTGGATTACCCAGGACAGATGGGTACTGGATATCATACATCACGGTTACAGGTTTTATTTCCATACCTTGCCTCCTTTCAAAGGCATGCCAGACATTCCTCCTCAACAAAGAATAGAGGCTCACAAGCAAATTTCTCTGTTACTCCAAATAGGGGCCATACAGCCGGTTCCTATGCCAGAAAGGGGCCTAGGATTTTATTCTCGCCTGTTCCTTGTGCCAAAAAAGGGAAACACTTGGAGACCGATTTTGGATTTATCTATCCTCAACACTTATCTGGACATTCCCAAGTTCAAAATGTTGACGTTACAACAGCTTTTACCTCTACTGGGCAAGGATCACTGGATGGTAACTTTGGATCTCAAGGAGGCTTACCTTCATGTTCCTATCAGGTTAAGTTGCAGGAAGTATCTGCGTTTTCGGACTGGGACTTCTCACTATCAGTTCTCTGCATTGCCCTTTGGCTTATCTACTGCCCAGAGTATTTACAAAAGTTCTGGCTCCAGTGATAGCTTTCTTCAGGCTGAAAGGAATACAAATCTATCCTTATTTGGACGATTGCCTGATACTGGCTCAAGGAAGGAAGAGCTTCTTCGTCATTTGGAGTATGTGATAGCAGTGCTAAGATGCCTGGGGTATTCTGTGAACGAAATAAAGTCCAGTCTAGTACCCTCTCAAGACATGTGCTTTCTGGGAGTAAGACTGAATACAGCATCCCAGATGGCCTTTCTAACCCCGGACAAACAAAAGAATCTTTCCATTTACTTCCATCATCTATCTCTTCAGTCCGGGCTGACTGCAAGGACAGTCCTTCAAGCCTTAGGGTTCATGGCATCTTGTATTCTGGTGCTTCCCAATGCCAAACTGCATATGAGGAAGTTGCAATGGTATCTCAAAAATGTATGGACTCAGCACTGCCAGCATCTGGACACTGTCATTCAAATAATACCTTGCATTCAAAAGGAATTTTTGTGGTGGGCTCAGGAATGTCACCTAAACAAGGGACTCTCTGTGACCCGGCCAGAGGCGAGTCAAATTTTAACAACAGATGCCTCAGACAAAGCTTAGCTCATCTAAATGGAAAGTGGATACAAGACAAGTGGCCTGTCAGACTACAGCATCTACATATCAATTTGAAGGAGATGTTAGCAGTCCAGTTTGCATTAATAGCTTTCAAGGATTTACTTCTTCCAGGGCAGGTGTTGATTCTAACAGACAACACAACTGTCATGTGGTACATCAACAAGCAAGGGGGAACACATTCTTATCCTCTATGCAGGCAAGCAATGATTTTGTGGGAGACTGCTCTCAGTTTACAACTAAGTCTTCAGGCAAGGTTTCTGCCGGGAGCACAGAACTCCTTAGCAGATGTGTTAAGCAGACAAATCATGGATCCCCACGAGTGGAAACTGGATCTTCATGTATTTCAGAAATTGACAGTGTCCTGGGGAACTCCAGACATAGATCTGTTCGCTTCTCCACTAAACCACCAGCTGCCAAAGTTTTGCACAAAGCGGTTTCATCCCACAGCTTGGAAAGTGGATGCTCTTTCTTTCAGTTGGAAAAATCTTCATGTGTATGCCTTTCCACCTCTGCCTCTCCTCCCAAAGGTACTGCTGAAGGTCAGACAAGACAAGCCAAGGATGATTTTGATAGCTCCAGATTGGCCTCGACAGCACTGGTACCCATTACTGAGAAGTCTGGTACAGAAGCCTCCATGGCCTTTGCCTTTGATTCCTCATCTGTTGTCCCAGGAGGACAGTCATTTGCTCAATGTCAAGCTTCACTCTCTTCACCTAACAGCATGGCATATTCTGTTTTAAACCATAAAGGGTCTCAGCTTCCACAACAAGTTTTGAATGTGATTTTGGAAGCTAGACGGCCTAGTACAAGGAAAGTGTATGCAGATAAATGGAAGAGATTTTTATTTTGGAGTGCAGCTAAGGATTTGGATGTTTCTGAGCCTGATTTAAGTGTGGCTCTTCAATATCTTACTGAGTTATTGGACAAAGGTTTGTCCTTCTCTTCTATTAAGATTCATGCTGCAGCAATTTCAGCTCACTACGACTGTGACCCACCATTGTTTTCTCATCCTTTGTTCAAACAATTTCTTAGAGGGGCAAAGAATATAAGACCCCCACGAGAGCTCCTACTCCTGCTTGGGATCTCAATTTTGTGTTGGAGAAACTCACTCTACAACCTTTTGAGCCTGCAGCTACTGCTGAGTTGAAATATTTGTCATGGAAGACTGCTTTTTTTGTTGGCCATTACCTCTGCAAGAAGGGTTTCTGAATTGCAGGCCCTTATGGCAGTTGAGCCTTTCTTAATTTTCCATAAGGATAGGGTATCTTTACGTACTAATCCTTCCTTTATGCCTAAAGTGGTTTCTAGTGTGGCTTTAAACCAAACTATTCATTTGCCTACTTTTTATGCAAATCCACAAACTAAAGGGGAAAAGATTTTGCACACTTTAGATGTACACAGGCAGTTGCGATATTATTTGGACAGAACTAAAGGGTTCAGACAATCGCAGCAGTTATTAGTTTCTTTTGCTTTGTGCTCTCAGGGCAAGCCCGTGTCAAAACAAACTATTTCTAGGTGGATTGGATTTTGCATTGCCTTCTGTTATTCCCATCATGGCAAAGAGATTCCAGCTGGGATTAGGCCTCATTCCACTAGGGCTACTGCCACTTCAACAGCTTTTTGAGGGGGGTGGCTACTAAGGATATTTTGGAGGCAGCCACTTGGAGTTCAGTGCATACCTTCTCTAGGCATTACCACCTTCCTCTGTACTCTAAATCAAGGGCTGGTTTTGCCACTGCTGTGTTGCAGGGCATTTTGGCAGCCCCTGCTTCATTATAGTTTAGCCATCCTCCCTTACCTCAGCTTTGGGATTCTACCCAAGTGTTAGGACTGCAGCAATGTGGGATGAAGAACATAGTACAGTTTTGTACCTACCATAAATGTAGATGTTCGAGGATCCACATTGCTGCAGTCCAATTTACCCTCCCTCCTTCCCCTCTGTACTTTGAGGTGGTTGTGTGGCCTGGGTTATCCCTCTGAGGTATGGTGTATATATTGTATATATTGTACATATTTTTGGTATTAGGCTGGTTGGTTGTTTAGTTGTTGTCTATGGGTTTTGACCTTTCTTTTTAGGGTCTTCTGACATCTGGGGCAAGAAAAGACTGAGGATATGACGTCGGTCATGCGCATTTGTACCCTGACGTTCTGATGTCAGTCAAATGCGCCTTGACCGACGTCAGCCTTATACTCTGATATTCGGGCCGACCGAGGGACAGCGGACTACCCAAGTGTTAGGACTGCAGCAATGTGGATCCTCGAACATCTACATTTATGGTAGGTACAAAACTGTACTTTTGCAAGTGCCGGTCGGCCGACAGCTGAGATTTTCGATTTGAATTTCAGTCCGAAGTCTTCAGTAAAGCTAAGTACCCCATTGGGGAACATTTTCTTGCCTCAGTCCGATGTCAGAAAAAGTTAACAATTGCATTTCTTGTGGGAAGCAAATACCTCATAAGGACTTCCATTCCTATTGTATTCCTTGCCTAGGTCCAGACCACGACGTCACAGGTTGTCGGTTTTGCGTTAGGTTTAATAAACGAACTATCAAACACCGTTTTGACTTCGCACGGCATTACTTTGGTAGGAAATTTAATTATATCATGCCGTCGGAGCAGCCGACGACTGCCATTCATAAAAAATGCAAGGATAAGGACAGGCAGCCTAGGAATAAGCCAGACACCGAGGCCTCAGCTGGGCCTGTCGCCGGTTCTCCGGTTTTCAGTGAGGCGCCTACGCAGCCCCTGACGACTGCAGAGTTGGAACCCCAGACAGCTGCAGATTCCCATGCGGAGTCTACTAGGCCGACGCAGCCATCTACTGACACGGGAGCAGAACTAGACACTGGTGCAACAGAAACGCCTTCGGTTACAGAAGGTGTCTTCAGACCGACTACACTCACCATTAAATCTTATGCTAAACTTAAAACTCCTTTAAAACCAAAGAAAACTGTACATCAGTCTACAGTTCAAGGCCCCATGCCTAAGAAACAGATGCTTAAGATGGCTGAAGATTTGATTACACTTGTCAGGGGTTCCCATCCCCCTCCTGATAAAAGACCAAGATAAGAGGAGGATTATGCATCCTCTGACCAGGTTTCCCTCTCCTCAGATTCTTCTGAGGAACAGGATTACACTTTTCCACCTTATGAAGATTCTGATGCTGAAGACTCTATTCCCTCAGCATCTCCTCCTGAAGACTACTCCTTTGGGGAAACTTTACATACCATGAGGGAACATTTCCAGTGGGAAGGCCAGGATTACTCAGATTCTAAGAAAAGGCTATGAGAGTTCCTTTTACTAACCCAGCACAGACCTCTTGCTATCCCTCCTGTTCTAGATATTGTGGATGACGTTTACTTGGATTCTAGTTTAAATCCAGACTCTCTTCCTCCTGCTCCAGCCAAACCAGACAGATACTACAGAGTACCTGACTCACACAGATTCCTTTATAAAAGCCCTGTAGCTGACCCAGAAACAATTTTCCAGGGTTCTAAGGGAGCAAAAGCTTCTATGGCTAAAAATCCTGTGCCCTCTGAAAGGGATTCCAGAGCCCTAGATAGATGGGGAAAGAAAATATACACCTCAGCTACTCTGGCTATGAGAGCATTAAATTGCCAGTTTCACATGTTGAAATATCAACAATTCCTAATGTCTCAGTTAAAACAAAAAATGAGCACACATTCAGAACTGCCTGAATTCAAGGAAATGCAGGATCTGTTGCATGCAGCTGAACAGGTGGGCAAACATACTTTACAATTCAGATTTGATTCATTGGAAGCTTCTTGTAGAGCAGCTATTACTGGCTCTGTCATACGTAGACATGCTTGGTTAAAAGAACAAACCCTCCCTGACCATGTTAAAGCAAAATTATTGGATGCACCTTTACAGCAGGATGTATTATTTGGTGTCAAAGCAGAAGAGGTTTTAAAGAAAATGGAGGATAAGGCAAAGTCTATGCAAACTGTCAAGGATTTTTTGCAGGTACAACCCCCTCGTTTCAGCAGAAATTGGCCAACAAAAAACTGGTCCTTTCCAGCTTCAGACAGATCACAGAGGAGCAAATACAGACCCCCAAGGGGCAGAGGTCAGTCACAGGGCCCTTACAAACCTCGCCAATGGGGTTCTGCTACCCAGAAAGGAGGAGAAGACAGGCCCCAAGCTAGCAGAAGACAAACACAATGACTCTATCCTCAAACTACCAAGCAGATCTCTCCTGGCAACTCCCTTGGGAGGAAAACTAGCATTTTTTGCAGACAACTGGCACATCATCACAAAAGACAAATGGGTTCTAAACATTGTCTCTCAAGGATACAGATTCCACTTTCATACCTTACCAAGGATCAAAGGAATGCTAAACCTGCCACTAAATCAGTGGGCAGAGGCACAAAAACAAATTACAGCTCTCATGAACATGAGAGCAATTCAACAGGTACCTACACAAGAGCAAGGACAAGGATTTTACTCAAGACTCTTCCTAGTCCCAAGAAAGGACAAAGCATGGAGACCCATTCTGGATCTTTCAATTCTGAACACCTATCTGCAAGTACCAAAATTCAAGATGCTAACACTACAGCAGCTTCTTCCCATGCTGGGCAAGAATGCTTGGCTAGTCACTTTGGACCTCAAGGAGGCATACCTGCATGTCCCTATCAGACAAAATTGCAGAAGAGATCTCTGCTTCATTGCAGGTTCAATGTATTATCAATTCTCTGCATTGCCCTTTGGCTTATCTACTGCGCCCAGGGTCTTCACAAAATGCCTGGCACCAGTAATTACATACTGCAGACAAAGAGGAATTCATATATACCCATACCTGGACGACTGCCTTATTCAAGCAGAAAGCAAAGACATTCTTTTAAAGCATCTGGCATTTGTCAAACACCTTCTAAGTTGCCTAGGGTACACAGTAAACGAAAAGAAATCAAAACTAGTGCCCTCACAAAACATAATATTCCTGGGTGCCAGCTTGAATACAATGGCCCAGATGGCTTATCTCATGCCAGACAAGCAACGACAGCTGTTTCAGTATTTCAAAATAATGGCAACAAAGACCCAACTCCCTGCAAGAAAAATTCTGCAGGCCTTGGGATTCATGGCATCTTGCATACTACTAATACCATTTGCAAAACTGCATATGAGGAAATTACAATGGTACCTGAAAAGTGTATGGACTCAGCACAGCAACAGCTTGGAAACAATGATACCACTCATTCCCTGCCTTCAACAGGAGTTTCTATGGTGGGCACAGGCATGTCACCTCAACAAGGGTCAGCCTTTCACCTTACCCACAGCCAGGCAAACTATGACAAACAGATGCATCGGACTATGCCTGGGGGAGCACACATGGCAGGGCAGTGCATTCAGGGCAAATAGACTACAGATCAGAGGCATCTGCATCTCAATCAAAAAGAAATGCTAGCAGTACAGAATGCCCTAACAGCTTTCAAGGACCTTCTACACCCAGGACTACTAATAATAAAGATGGACAATACCACAGTCATGTGGTGCATAAACAGGCAAGGGGGCACACATTCCTACCCTCTATGCAGGCAAGCAATGACCTTGTGGAACACTGCACTGTCTTACCAGGTTCAATTACAAGCCCAATTCCTGCCAGGAAAGAAAAACACATTGGCAGACGACCTAAGCAGAAACATCATGGATCCACACGAATGGAAACTAGATCCACAAGTATTTGCAATGATAGCTCAAAAATGGGGACGCCCAGACATAGATCTGTTTGTAAGCCCCCACAACCACCAACTTAAAAAATTTTGCACAAGGACCTTCCATCCACTAGCTTGGAAAGTGGACGCCCTCTCATTCAGTTGGAAAACATTAACAGTGTATGCCTTCCCTCCACTACCTCTTCTAGCAAAGGTACTGCTGAAAGTCAGATTAGAGAGGCCACAAATGATACTCATTGCACCAGACTGGCCACACCAGCATTGGTACCCAATTTTAAGGAACATGGCCCACGGCCCACCATGGATTTTGCCACAAATTCCTCACCTGCTCACCCAGCGAGACCATCATATTCTACACAGCCAGCTCAAGACTTTAAACCTGGCTGCATGGCAAATTACCTAAACAACCAGCCAATACCTTTATCCAAAGCTGTTATGGATGTCATTCTGGAGGCCAGGAGGCCCAGCGCCAGGAAAACCTATTCAGACAAATGGAAAAGATTTTGCGCCTGGAACCAGGCTAAAGGCCTAAACCCCCTTGATCCAAGCATCCCTCAGATTCTACAATATTTAACTGAGATGTTACACAAAGGACTTTCCTTTTCATCTATTAAGATCCACGCCTCAGCAATTTCAGCTCATTACAGCACGGATCCTCCTTTATTCTCACATCCACTCCTAAGACAGTTCCTCAGAGGGGCTAAGAACTTAAGACCGCCAAGGAGAGCTCCAACACTTACTTGGGATCTCAACTTTGTTCTGGAAAAGCTTACACTGCTACCCTTTGAACCAGCTTTTTCAGCTGACTTAAAATTTATTTCATGGAAAACTGCCCTACTACTAGCAATAACCTCAGTTAGAAGAGTCTCAGAGCTACAGGCACTAATGGCAGTGGAACCTTTCATCATTTTTCATCAAGACAGAGTCTCTCTACGAACTAATCCTTCCTTTATGCCAAAGGTGGTATCCAGTGTGGCCCTAAACCAAACCATTCACTTGCCCATCTTCTTCCCAAATCCCCAGAACAAAGGAGAAAGACACCTGCACTCTTTGGACATTCACAGGCAATTACGTTACTACTTGGATAAAACTAAGGCTTTCAGAAAAACTGACCAGCTTTTTGTAGCCTATGCTACAGGATCACAAGGAAAAGCTATCTCAAAACAGACTATATCAAAATGGATAGGGCATTGCATACGTTTTTGCTACATACATCATGGGAAACCAGTACCTGCTAACATTAGGTCCCACTCCACCAGGGCTACAGCTACATCAGCATCCTTTCTCAGGGGAGTGCCAACCAAGGATATTCTGGAAGCTGCTACTTGGAGTTCAGTGCACACCTTCACCAAACACTATCCCTTACCTCTATACTCTTTTAAGACTAGAGCTGATTTTGCCACTGCAGTTTTGCAGGGCTTACTAGCTTCTTCTTCTAACCCTGTCTGACTCCACCTCCCATCCTTAGCTTTGGGATTCAACCCAAGTGTGATGACTGCAGCAGGGTAACATGATGAGCATAGTACAGTTTTGTACCTACCATAAATGTAGATGTTCGAGTGTTCACCCTGCTGCAGTCCAGGTTACCCTCCCTCTATCCCCTCTGAACTAGCTGAACTTATCTCTACCACTCTATCCTATACTACCTCTGTGGTGTATTTGCTTGTGCCTAAGGGTTTTGTTTTATTTTTATATAGCTATATGTATATATATATATATATATATATATATATATATATATATATATATATATTTGCCTACCTATTGGGGGCACCTGACATCTGGGGCAAGAAAAACTGAAGAAAATGGCGTTGGATGCCTCTTGTATACCCCTGGCGCACTGACGTCAGGGAAGAAGCGACAGCAACCGACGCTGGACCAAGACTTTGGAATTCGGGACGACTGCGGGACCGCCTGAAGGCAGGATGACCCAAGTGTGATGACTGCAGCAGGGTGAACACTCGAACATTTACATTTATGGTAGGTACAAAACTGTACTTTCCTATCCTCCATAGTGACACATTGGCCTCTCAGATGCAGCCATTATTTGAAGCAGACAGTCCACACCATTTGGCCATGTTAAGAAGTTTTTCTACACATCAATATTCAGGAAATGACAACCGTCCTTTTCAGCTTTTTGGCTTTCCAGGACTTCTTTCCTTCTGTCGCGGGTGTTGTAAACTGTGACGAGGTGGCCTTGGTATAGTACTTGCACATATAGAGAGGATGGGGGAAACTCTTATCTCTTGTCTGGGAAGGCCAGGAACATTTAGGAATTAGTTTTTTTCTCCAGTTGTCTTCTTATTGCTGTCTATATCCCAGGACATACCATTTCTAAGGTAGGTTCAGCTAATGTCTGTTGTATCATGAGTGGATCCTCAGTACGGTGATAAGTCAAGCACTGTGCCTTCTCAGGGAATTCCTGCTGTGATCTCTTTCTATCCTTGGCCACTACAAATGCAGCAGATGTTTTCCTTGTCCCTCCCTCATGAAGCTCACCCAATGATGTTTTGGTCATGGAGGAGCCTGTGAGACAACTTTACACCTATTTCTACTTCCCCCTATTCGAAACTCTATGATAATGGTCCTGGTGAGCAAAGTCAAGGTCATCTTGATAGCCCTTTTTGGCTTAGATGAGTGTGATTTCTATTGCCGTAGCCTCTCTGACAGGTCTGTCCAGCTGAGACCCATAAACTTTTTTTCTCTCCCATCCTTCTGGTAGATCTCATCCACCTCCTCAAGCCTTGAAGCTGATAGCATGACATCTCCACTTCAAGTCTAGACTGGGGACCCTTCTTACATAGTCAGAGTGCTGCAGATTGTGATCTCTGTCCAGAGACCTCATATTAGAATGATGTATCATTTGAAATTAGTGCTCTTCTCACCTTGAGCCATGTCCAGAGACATAGACCTATTTACAGTGGCTGTCCCTTTAATTGTAAACTATCCCTGTCAAATATTTTTCTCTGGGCTGAGATTCTCTACCATTAAAGTCCTCTTGACTGCTATTTCATACTTTCATTAGAGAGCAAACTCTTCTTTTTTTGACCTTGTTAAAGATATGCAAACATTTCTGAAGGGATACGTTCGTTCCTCCTCCTTAACTCTCCTGTATCCCCTAGGGATTTTTACTTCATGCTGGGAAAGCTTAGTCTATCTTTATTTAAACCAACTTCTTCAACAGACTTAAAAGTGTCTTACATGGAAAAACTTGTTCTTAATTGCAGTTACCTTAGCACAAATGGTTTCAGAGTTGTACGCCTTGTGTCCTCGCGTACCATATCTTGCTTTTCACAAGGACAGCATTTCCTTTTGTATCAGCCCTTCCTTTGTCAGATATTGCCACAGAGTGTAACATTAGTCAAATCTGTAGATCTCCTTGTATTTTCCCAAGCTGTTCAAATAAAGGTGAATGTTTACTGCAGTCTGTGGATATGCAGGTATATCTCAGGATTTATTTGGATAGAACTAAAGCAGTAAGAAAGAATGCTCGTTTGTGTTCTTTTATTCCAAAAAGATGGGCTGGAAAGTTTCCAAAGCTGCTACTTCCTCCTGGCTGTCTTAAGCATGCTATTTTCTGCTATCAGAAGTATGGCAAATCTTACTGGAGGCTGCAAACACTGTTACAAGAGCCATGGCTACCTCATAAGCCTTTTTAAGAATGTTTCACTGGATAACATTTTTGCGGCTGTTATTTGAGCATCACAGAATACATTTGCAAGGCACTATAGATTGGCTGTTGCTTCAAAGTCCAAAATGGCCTTTGGATTGACCATTGTCAAGGATATTTTATTGTGATGAACCATGACAGAATTTTAGCATGAGACTCTACAGGTGATAGAGTAACAATTTGTGTTAGTTATGAAGGTGAAGTACCTATAGTAATGCTAGATCTGCATTGGTACTTTCAGCTGTTGTCATCAGTCTTACTCTTGTGGTGCCTGCCCTTACTTTGGAACTTTTATCTGTCATTTATTGCTGTAGTGAGGCTGTAGCATCTGAGCTTCAGATATTTGAAGAAGTGGGCCTTTGCTGCTGTGGGATTATCGGTTAGTGGAGGGCTTTGATATCCTGAGAAAATGTTTTCATTATCTGAGCTAAGTACCTGTCAAAGTCCTACAGATGATGGAGTTTAAATTGCCACTATAAATATAATTATGTGATAAGTGCATAACTTTTTTCCCTTCTCCTGCACCACATGGCTTGTTATCCATCCTCCATTTTAGAGAGATTGCCATCATATCTGATCATTGTGCAAACTGAATGAAAAATTCCTCCATCACGTATCTTTGACAGACATAGGGACTTCTTTGGTTTTCTGACAAATATTACTTCCTCAAAGGAACTCATCTGTGTGGAAGCAGAGTAGGTCCACATAGTGACCACGCAGAGTTAAAAAGTGATTATGCCTAATGTCTCTTAATTAAAAATACTGTATAAAAGTAAATATGTAGCGCTAGAAAGTAGAATGTTACACTAGGCGTCTTCATTGGGCAGGAGATGCTGCCATTCAGCAGGTTGTTTTATATGTACAGAAGTTGCTAAAGACCCACTTAATATTCTTTTCCATGGCTTGATGTCTGTTTCTGAGGAGGTATCTGCTTCATGCTGAACACCGTGTGTTGGTTTTTCATCAAGTTCTTCTGTAGCTACACTGAGAAAGTTAACCACAAAGTAAAATATGATCACATTGAAAATGCAGTATAAATGGTTTGGTGAGTATTCTGTGCATGTAATTCACTTTTAATGTGTTCTGTGTATTAAGAGAACATAGCAATTTCTTCAGCATTTATAATGTGGAGTGGCTAAAGCCATAAGTTTATTGTAGTCAGCAAAAACGTTTTCACCAGTACTTGTGTGTGTTAAAGAGAGCTTGCACCAGAAATTGGCAGTATAATTTGTTTTCTTCCTTTGTAATACTAGTGAAGCCAATTTCCCCCTTCTGTAGTAAGAGGTGACATAGAACATTGGAATAACGTAGTTCTGCACTATGACTTCATTGTATACAACTCAGCTTTTAAGGGAAATTGTAGCAAAACTAGTTCATGACCTCTATAATTTCTGTCTTTTGTTTAGAAGGCCTTCTAGACATTAGCCCTTGTCTGAAATGCCGTCGGATGCTCCGGCGCCCGCGTCAAAAAAAAGTTTAAATGGGAAGGCCAGGATTTCTCTGATTCAAACCCTGATTCTTTGCCTCCTGCCCTGTTTAAACTGATAGGTACTATAGGGTGCCTGAAACTCATAAGTTTCAAAATGGAGGACAAGGCTAAATCTATGCAGACTGTTAAAGAGACATTCCCAAGTTCAAAATGTTGGCGTTACAACAGCTTTTACCTCTGCTGGGCAAAAGATCACTGGATGGTAACTTTTCTCAAAGGAAGCTTACCTTCATGTGCCTATAAGACTAAGTTGCAAAGTAGCAGATCTGGTTTTGAGGAGAAATTCTCATTATCAGTTCTCTGCATTGCCCTTTGGCTTATGGCTTGTCTACAGAGTATTCGGTATTCTGAGTGCAGTTGTGCTCCTTCAGGCTCAAAGGAATTCAAAAAAAAAATATTTCCTTATTTGCTGCTTTGGAAATTGGCTCAAGAAAAAAGAGAAAAAGAAGTGTGATTGCAAGCATAGCTAAGTGCTAAGCAGTGCCTAAGGTGATTGAGTAACTAGTGAGAATAAAGTCCAGTCTCAAGACATGTGCTTTCTGGGTGTGAGACTGAATTTTTGTTTCATCCATTTTAAAAAGAAATTAGAACCATATTTGTCTAGTGTTTCAATGTAGTTTTCTTTTACATTGAATAATACTTTTCAGCTTTTTAAAGCAATCCATGCACCTTTTTTTTCTGTTTCTAGCATATAGTGTATATCATTGGAATCATTGTTGCAAGAAGTCACATACATGATTTATAACTCTGCCAAAAGTAGATGT
Source organism: Protopterus annectens (assembly GCF_019279795.1). NCBI lineage: Eukaryota > Metazoa > Chordata > Ceratodontiformes > Protopteridae > Protopterus > Protopterus annectens. Next base: position 252,581,309 of record NC_056748.1, on the reverse strand, counting down.
CAGTCTTCCCTGCAGATCTTTATAGCATTTGTGTGTCCCTAGGTGCACATGGGACACACTGCTGTGGTGACTTTTGGAGGGAATCCTGGCAGTAAGACAGAGCAAACTGTTTGCCTTTCACCATTTCCTTTTAGCACATGAAGTGAATGGTCACTGCATGTTGAATGTTCATTTGTCACTGTTTTTTTTATTTTCTTCTAAATAAGTATTAAGTAGCACATTTGTGATGTTCTGCTTCAAAGTGAATCTTTTGTAGCTTTTTAATGGATTTTGCTAATTACATCCTATGAACAATATCCCCTGGTAAGTGTTGGTGGCTACCACATTCCTCCTAAAGATTTTCACAAAACTGCTTGCATTGTTTGGAAATGCAACACAGTATTTTATTTTGTGATAGTTGTAAAAAAAAAAAAAAAAAAAAAATAGGAGAGAAACATTTTTTCTAACACATAAAATATTCTTAGATATTTCTTCTATTTCTCTTGCCTCTATATGTCATCTCGGTGAAATAAATTAGAAAATTCTAAACATTTCCATAAGGAAAATAAAAAAGCCTAAACATATTTTTCTTTCTCCTATAACGAAGTTTGAGGAATTATTCTTCCAAATCTGCTTTTGTTCATAGGCAGTATCGCCGTCTGCCTAAGGGGGAAAAAAGGTTCTAGACATGTGCCTCCTGCTAATTCTACTAAAACCCCTACTTCACAGAAACCTGCTTTTCAGCATAAGCCAAGTTCCATTTGATGATTTGCTTCCCCTTTCCTGTAGCCAGGTTCCCTTATCTCTCCATTTTTTCCCTTCTGCAAATTGGTTAAAGATCACAACAGATTCTTGGGTTCTGTCCATTATCCGCCAGGATATTTTGTAGTTTGGAAATCCCTTCCTCCCTTTTTGGGCATCCCTCAACCTCCTTGGGAACAACGTCTTTTCAAGAGGTGCTCCATTCTCTAGTTGGTCCAGGGCACCATTCAAGCTGTGCCTCCTGCCCAGGTAGGGAGGGTTTTTATTCCAGAATGTTTTTGCTTCCCAGAAAGGAGGGCACTGGGAGACCAATTCTGGATCTTTCTCAGCTCAACACCTTTCTCAAAATTCCTTCCTTTCAGATGTTCTCTCTTCAGACTTTATTTCCCCTTCTTCTACCCCAGGCCTTTCTGGTCTATCTGGCTCTCAAAGATGCCTACCTTCATATCCCTATCCATCCCCTTTTCACAAAATGTTTACATTTTTCTGTTTCTTCCTTTCATTTTCAGTTGTCTGCTTTGCCCTTTGGACTCTCTACTGCCCCAAGGGTATTCACCAAATGCCTCGCTCCTGTCTTTGCCTTTTGCAGGATGCTAGTTGTTCAGATCTTTCCCTGTCTCAAATTGCTCACTTTTCTTCCCCGACACTCTGCTTCAGGAGCTCTAGTTCAGTATTTTCCTGTTAGAGTCTGGAGTTCACCATATACTTCCAGAAATCAGCTGTGACTCCTCCTGAGAATCATATTTTCCTTGGTTGTAGTCTTTAGACAATCCTTCACAATGGCATCTCTACCTGCCTCCAAGTTCCTGCTACTCACCGGATTTTTATTCTTCTGGCTTCAGTCACAGCCAGGGAATTTCTAAGGGTCCTCGGGTTCACAGTTTCCACCATTTCCATGCTCCCTTTGGCCAAGCTCTACATGAGGAAACTTCAGTGGTACTGTCACAACCAAGTTACCTCACTGAGTGGATCTTGTCACACAAGACAAGGGGGTATCTAATCCATCCTTAGTTGTCCACTCTTCAACTGATGCTGTGGGTGATAGGGTTTTGATCCCTTTCATGCACCTCTTTTCTGAGGACGTGCTTCAGGTTCTGCAGGAGGCCAGGAGTCTGGTGGACTCCTGCCATAAACAAGCTAGTCAATAGAAGGAGGAAACTAGTACAGAAAAGAGTAAAATCCCAGGAAGGGAAGACATCCCTAATCAGTATCAGCAAGAAACTATGATCCCTCATAAATTCATCCAAGGCGAGTTTCGAAAGAAACATTTCCAAGGACTCCAAAGATAACCACAAGGCATTCTTTAGCTATGTCAAGAATCTAAGTGGCAAATGCTCAGATCTGTTCGGAGTTAGTGCAGAATGGTACAAAATACACTGAACCGACTGATATTGCCAACATCCTGGCAGACAGGTTCAGCGCAAACATCACCCCCAAAAGGGCCCATAACCATACCAGAAGAAATCACAGACACTCAGGTTAAAACAGCCCTCTCCAAAGCCAAAAACACAGCATCAATGGGACCGGACGGTGTCCCAGGCTGCGTCCTACACAAGCTCAAAGACAAACTAACCCCTCACCTAAACACACTTTTCAAACTCAGCCTCTCCACATGTTACGTACCCATAGAGTGGCACACAGCAATGGTTATTCCGCTCCACAAAGGTGGAGCCACAACAGACCCCGGGAACTATCGCCCTATAAGCCTGACTAACTAGCTTGGTCTGCAAGGCTATTGAGTGTGCATCATCATGGAACTCATTAACAGAGACATTGGGAACCTCCAAACACTGGACCCTACCCAGTTTGGCTTTAAGGGCAGATCACGCCTCCTAAACCTGGTGGACTTCTTTGAGAAAGTTACCAAGGCTACAGACGAGGGAAAGGTGGTACACACAGCCTACCTAGACCTCGCAAAGGCCTTCGACACCATTCCCCATTCTGGTATTATAGACAAGCTCACCAGCCTGAACATAAACCCCTATGTCACAGGATGGGTTGCCAACTGGCTCACGGACTAGGTCTGACTCTAAACCGGTTACAAGTGGTGTTCCCCAGGGCTCAGTCCTAGGACCCCTCCTGTTTGGCATATACTTCTCAGAGGTACATGCAAGTACAGGAGGACTATGGCTGACCAGGTTCACAGACGACTGCAAATTTATTTTTTATTTTATTTTACATTTGTTGACCGGGATATTCCGACTGGATGCATGTCCATTTTCAGCGGAGGCCCGGGGAGAAAAGCTCCAAGGGAAAGCAGATACAGCATTACATAATACCAGCATTACATATTACAAACTGACTATTTACAGAGATTACATAAGTAAGCAAGTTAAACAAGTTCCACAGGTTAGAGGTAATCCTGAGCGCAACTCAGGATTAAATTAAATTACACAGTAAACTGGTTAACAGATTTTTACACATGCTAGAGAGAGTTAGCCAGGCTTGATACATTGACATAGCCAGTTAAGAGACAAATGTTGTTTGAATCTAGTTTTAAATTGACCTAAGGTGGAAAGTAAGGTAATATCAGCTGGAAGAGAGTTCCAGGATCTACTTACAGAGTTTGCAAAGAGAGAGTCACCGGCTGTGTTATTAATTTTGCTAGTCTGAATTAGTAGTTTGTTAGAGGATCGAAGCGGTCTAGGATTGTTATAGGGGGTGATAATATTTTTAAGTGCAGGAGTATTGTCCGGATTATAGAGGATTTTATAGGCCATAATCAGTTGGTTATACTGGATTAGGCTGGGTAGTTCAAGCCACCCAAGCTGATTTAGATTGATGCAATGATGTGTCCTAAAAGGCAGCCCAGTGGCAAACCTGGCAATGTGGTTGTAGCAAATTGAGAGTTTAAGGACAGTCTTGTTTAAAATCAAGAGCAGAGGGGATGCATACAGAAGGGTTGAAAGAAGGTGAGAGCGAGCTATGGCAATTTTAGCTGGAGGGGTTAGGAAGGCTTTTATTCTATAAAGTGACCCTAGTTTTTTATTTATGGTTTTGATAGTTCAGTTAAACATGTAGGTCGAATTTTAGATTATTGTCTATTGTCAAACTAGGAGCTATAATTGACTCTCCGGCTGACACAGACAACCTCCAAAAGGGTCTCACTGAGACGGATACCTGGTGTCAAAATCATGGCCTCAAGCGAAATGCCAAAAAGTGCATAATCATGCCCTCTGGAAAAAACAAAGCACCCACAAACTACTACATAGGTGGTAGTCCCCTAAATACGGAAAACGTAATAAGGGATCTGGGGACCCAGGTAGATAGTAATCTCTCCTTTGATAATCACATTGTCAAAGTGGTTAGAAAATCCTTCTACATGGCCAGCTTATCTCAAAAGGGTTCGCATCCAGATCAAAAGAGGTCATTGTGCCCCTCTACTCATCGCTCATCAGACCCATCATAAAGTACAACGCCCCATTTGGGATGTATCTTACAAGACACCTGCAGCAGCTGGAAAGACCACAGAAGTACCTCACCAAGAGGATCACTGGCCTCAAACAGATGCCCTGTGCAGCTCGACTGAAGAAACTCCAGCTGTACTCAGTTGCATACCGCTTACTCGGAGGTGATCTCTGCCTGACATACACGGCCATGTCCAACCCAGAACTGATGGACATGCACCACCTAAAGAAAAGCTTATCTCCTCGAGCCACACGCTCTAGGGTTCTAAACCTCACCATAACAATAAATAGGACGTGCTGGAGGGATAGATTCCTGCCCCAGAGACTTCCCATGCTTTGGAACAAGATTCCAGTCTACATTAGGCAGAGCTCCTCGCTAACACTCTTCAAGAGAAACCTTGACGAGTGGATGGGAAACAGAAAGTTTACCCCGGGGATCACTTCAGTGGCTCTGCTGGACAGAGGCGCAGGGAACTAATCTAAGGTGGCAGCGAAAGCCAACACATTCTGGCTAGGCTTATAAATGCCTTTGGGCAGATAGCCTAGTACCTACCTATGAAACCTACTACCAGGAAATCATATATGTCCAAATGATAAATATTTTCTGTTTGGTACCTCTCTCGCCATCAGGATCCCCTGTCTGTGAAGATTCCTCTGGTTCTCTCTTATTTGTGTGATATGCCTGATATAAAGGAAGCCTTTAAGAAATTGCTTGATCTCAATTCTAGAGATCGCAGGAGGAGTCGAGCAGACACGCAGAGATTGCTGACAGGTAAGCTGTCCATGGCTCCTTTTGAACCTGCTTCTTCAGTTTCCTTACAACATTCTACTTGGAAGGCTGTTCTTCTGGCTCTCCTTCAACCAAGAGAGCTTCTGATCTTCAGGCTATTGTAGCTGTTCTGTCTGAGGTTTCCACAGAGGTCTGTCTATGTACTAAACCTTCTTTTCTGCCCAAGGTGGTAAATAAGTTGTCCCTTAATCATTCTGTTCAACTTCCTTCCTTTTTTCCCTTCTTTGCAGTCTGCCAGTAAGAAGGTTCTTCACACCTTGGATTTGCATAGACAGCTCAGATGTTTGGATAAAACTGAAGTTATTCACAAATATGAGCACCTCTGTTTCCTTTCATCCCAGGTCTTTGGATGTGGCTGTTTGTAAGCAAACCATCTGTTCCTGGATTTCTAAGGCCATATCTTTGTTATTCTTTCCATGATAAATATCTTTCCTCATCAGTAAAAGCTCATTCTACCAGGGCTGTCTTCTGGTGCTTTTTTTCAAGCTGCTAGATACCAGTTCCATCTTTGAGACTGCTGCATGTCCTCTGGTCATACTTTCACACAGTATTACCAAGTTGAATGCTATTTCCAGGACCACGTCTGACTTTGCCAGGGCTGTCCTGCATGGGACTCTTGGGCTCCTCCGTGCCATCTTTCTCCTAGGCTTCCTGTTGAGCTTTTTTTTTTTTTTTTTTTTTACTGTTCCTTATGTTATGAATAACTGCAACAGTGAAAAGAAGGACATAGTACAATTGTGTAAATTCTTACCAGAACGGTACGTGTCCTTTTCACTGTTGCAGTTTTTGCTCCTTCCCTTTTGCAGCTTGCTGCATCCCATACATTTTTTTGTAGCAGCTACAGGAAAAAAAGGAAAAACTTTGAAAAATGTCAAATTATATAAATTCAACCATAGACTTGACATCTAGAGCTTTGGATGATCCCAGGGTGGCCATTTTTTCTTCCTTTGCCAGCAATAGTAGTACTAGAAAGGGGAGAGTAGTCCTCCTCTTCAGCTCATTTGCTTCCTCACAGCCGTAGGAAGTCAGTCTGTCGCTGTTGTTCAGAGAACTTCTACATGAGAAATATTCTCTTGGATTGTCTTAGAAAAATATTTCTTATTGCATTGTGACTTGTGTGCTGCTGCTTCTTCTATTGAGGGATGAGTTTTGTGTGCTTCACATTTTGAATTGAGCATTTTCTGAGGCTGTTGGACATTCCTGGACAAGACAAAAAAAATCAGCAGATTTTCTACTAGATTCCCCCTGTAAGATTTTTATTTGCAATGTCTCTTGTGTCGTGGAGAGTTTATCCCTATTTCTTCCTGAAAGTTGTGTTTCTGTTAGGATAAAACTTATTAATATTTAGGCTGAAAATCCTGAAAGCCTTCCTAGAGCACCAGAAAAAGAAAGAGCCTCTGTTCCTAAAACTCTGCCTCTCTTAATTCCAAGAGAAGTAATTGCAAGCATTGTAATTATATATCTATATATATATATATATATATATATATATATATACACACACACACACACACACACATTTATAAAAATTCAAAACTACAAGAGAAGTAGAAATGTCAATCTCAGTTCTCCTTTAAGTTGTTTTTTGTACGAGGGCAAGCCATTTCTACAAACACCACAATTCAAAGAAAATGGAGTATATCAAGAATCCATGATCTCACCTTTGTATGTGTGTGTGTCTCCATTTTCATACTTTGTCTTACTATTCCAAGGCTCTCACAAGTCTTGAAATTTAAAGTGTTGCCACATAAAAGCACATTCCTTAAGCACCCACAGGAAAATGGAAAAGCCTAGAAAGGCGGTGTCTGGGGAAGTTGAAACGCCTTTGCATCTGCTTTGCTTCCAGCTGCATCCTAGCAGTAGATTTTCAAATATTAGCAGTAGATTTTCAAATATTAAGGTCTTTGCTGCAGTAAGACTTCCACCCTCCTGCCTGCTTTTCCTTTGGCTGCTCTTCTGTTATATTTTGGGGTATACTTTACATTTTTCAGATTTGTCAGGGACATCACCACTGCTAACTAGGAGGCCTGTCCAGTCATCTGTTTGTATGCCCACACTAAGTGGCGTACTTTCTGTAAATCTGTCTGCTGTTTCAACACAAAAAATAACTGAAGTTGTGTGCTGCTCTTCTTACTGGCATTTTCAGCATGGGGGAAAAACAGCTTGTCCTTAGAATGTCTAATTCTATGGAAGATGAGCTATATGTGCGAATGTCTACCTGCATCTGAATGCCCATTTTTGTGTGCTGCACCAGTGCTGATTTATCAGATATCTATACAATTCCCCATTCTCATTTAGGAAACTACACTTCCAAGAACTGAAAGTTCTGCAGGAAGCAGATCAAGCACCATCAATTTTCTGTAAAATAAACAGTTTTTGGAAAAGCAGCTTTATTCCAGAAATGCCAAGAAAGACGGTGGTAACAGGGTCTATCTCATCAAGCTAGACTGTTACCGTAACCAGTGACCTCCAACCCTGTCATCCCTTTGCCCATCCATCCCTTTCTTCTAGGAGGAGGTTTATCCCTTTTTACAAACCCATGGTAGATTACTGAAGACAAATTGATAGAAGTAGTAGTATGAATGGGTTACTGCATACATTTTTTTGCTACTTCATTTCTAGGCCTCGTTCCTTTTACTCCTTAAGAACAGCTAGATTTAGACTTACCATTTATTCTACATCTGCAGCTCATTCAAGCAGTGCATCCATTTTCAGATGCAGGAGGATTTTCTTTCAGCCATTATCTTAGTACCAAAGAAAGAAAACTTGTGCAATATCATTCTGGCCAGGGAAGTATCTGTTGCTGAATAGCAGCATTTGAAAACCCTGAAAATAAGGGTTTGGATGGATGAGGAGCGGTCCATACTGCTCAATTATTGACACTAAGTGGAAAAAATGGACTGATAATCCTCCAGGCAGGGAGTGACTAGGCTGTAGGACCACCTGCCCTGTCCAGGGATGTGTGGCTGGCAACATTGTATAGAAATGGATGGGCTGGTGGGGTGCAAAAAGTGGAGCCATTGGGCAGTCCCACAAGCTAAAAAATGAAACAGAAATTGAAGATCCTAAAACTGTAAGCAGCGTTATCCTGATAATACTGAAAATGTAAGTGTAAGCAGCGTTATCCTGATAATACTGAAAATGTAAGTGCTGTTATCCCTTCTTTTATAGAATGCTTTCCTAGTTACTGTAATCGCATAAGATCTGTATCTCTCCATCCCTATTCATGCTTCTCACAGCCAGGTTCCAGAGCAGAAGATCCCATTATCAGTTTACTGTCTTTTTTGCCCTTTCTGCTATATCCTTTGGCTTCCATGTCTATCTTTCCTAGACAGTTGTCTGATTCAGGCCAAGTATATCCAAAATTTCAATTCAGAACTTGGGAAGGACACTGATCTATATTTATTTCAGACCTAGAACAAGCACTACTTTGCTTTCAGAGTGTAGTTATTATGAGCAGTGTCCAGGAATTGAACTCTCAGTTCTGCCAGCCAAAGGTTTCTGGACTTTGTTTTGATTACTTATGCTTCTGTGATTTCACATCTTCAGGACAGGGTTCAAGTGATGAAATTTCTCAGTTATGTTACATAGTCAACTCATTTAACTGAAAGACATTATAAGCATTGGGGTCCATGATTTCCTTAGTCCCAATGATTCTAGATGTCAGAATTTATATAAGGCAAATTCAGTTATACTGCGGGTATTAATGGAAACAGTTTCCGACATTTGGATTATGTTATTGCATATATTAGTTTCCAACATTTGGATTATGCTCTTGCATATATTGCCTTCTCTAGTAAAAACGTTTTGAGGAGACAACACCAGATGAGTTTCTTCCTTTTTTATCCCTCCCAAAGCAGAAAGTGCAGACGTATGCTTTGGATTTTGGTTGGGAAGCCTATTTCCAACTGTAGGAATACACCACCGTCTCCTTTTACAGAAGGAAAAGCATGTGAATGTAAAAGGAATAATGGGATTCCACCTAGTTCTAACAGCTTTCCACCTAGTTTGGCAACTGGGAAAGTGATGTGGTAAATAAGCAGATAAGGAAGTAACAACTCCTAGCTCCTTTTTGCAGTCTGAAAATGTTTATCTAGCAGTAGACAGTTAAGGTGAAGTTGACTCTACAAGCCATATACATTCCAAACCAACAAAACTCTTCAGCAGATTCTCTTAAAAGAAAAATCTAAATTTCCCATGACTGTTAACTGCATAGGAAAATCTTTCAAATCATAATAAAGACTTAAAGCTGTGACTATTGTACCATGTTCTCCAGCTGTGCAGTGCCAAAAATGAATTGGTTTGCATTCCACCTTAATAGACAACTACCAGTGTTGTGTTCCACATTGCTACAGTGATTGGCAGCTGTGGCAAATGCCTGCCCAGTTACTTGGTATCTGTTTTGCCTATGCCTCCAGCTTCTCTAATACCAAAGCCATTTTAAAGTTAAAAAAAGAAAAGGCCAGTCTCACTAATAGCACAGTATTGGCCATGGTTACAGTGATTCACCTTTGTGAGACAGTTATTCATGACACAACCTATAACGCTGCCTCTGCACAGCAGGAGAATGTGGTACTATAGATGTTCTTTGTGTTTCACTGTTGCAGTCATCACATTTGGGGTATCTGCTTGCAGTAGCCCTCAGTCGGCCTGATTATCTAAGTCTTGGGTCCTGCGTCGGTTGCTGTCATCTTCCATGACATCAGGTAGTCAGAGGTATAAAGCATGCAGCCGACGCCATTACATAAGTCTTTCTTGCCATGCGGTGCCCAAAGTAGAAGCAGTTCACAAGTGCCAGTCAGCCGACTCCTGAAATTTTCGTTTTCGAGTTTCAGAACTGAAGTTTTCAACTAAAGCTAAGTACCCCGTTGGGGAAACCTTTTCTTGCTCTAAACCGATGTCAGTAAAAGTCCATAATTGTATTTCTTGTGGAAAGCAAATACCTCACAAAGATTTTCATTCGTACTGTATTCCTTGCCTAGGCCCTGACCTCGTCAGTTTTGTGTCTTATTTAATCAACAAACTATTCATCATCAGCATATTTATGCTTCTAAATATTTTGGTACTTGGTTCAATTATCCAGATATGTCTTCAGTAAGCCATCTGACTACCTACATTTTGAAAAAACGCAGAGATAAAGACAGACACAGGCCGCCTAGGTCCAAAGCTGCCGCCAATGCTTCTACTAAGCCAGTCGCCACTTCACTGGTACTCAGTGAGGCACTTTCGCAGCTCCTGATATCCGCTACTTCAGAGTCACAGGCCTCTACTGAGACCCATTTGGAGTCCAGTATGCCACGAGATGCTTCAACTGTGGAACCTGCGGATGTCTCTACCTTGGATGGATCCGGAGCCGCTGTGCAGGCATCGGCTTCTGAGGGTGTATTCAGATCTACTGACTTGCATATTAAACCAACACCGTCTTCTTCTTCAAGGCCTAAAACTCAAACTATGCCTAGAAAACCGATGCCCAGACCGTATGGTCAGGCCTCTATGCCTAAAAAACAGATACGAGTGGCTGAAGACCTTATTACTTTATTCAGGGAAATCTAACCTTCCCCCTCTAAGAGACCTAGGACTGAATTTGCTTATGATATTTCTGACCAGGATTCTGAAATTTCTGTTTCCTCTGATGACCAGAATTTACCCTTATCTACTTATGAGGATTCTGATGCAGAGGACTCTATTCCCTCTTTTCTTACTCCTGCCCCAGTACCAGGCCTTAGCTCCTGTACTATCCTGAGACCATTTCACAGGGACCCCCCTCTGATAGAGACTCCAGGGCACTGGATAGATGGGGAGAAAAAGTATACACTTCTGCTTTTTTGGCATTAGGGCCTTACTGCCAGTTTCATATGTGTTAAAGTATCAGCAGCATATTATTGGATTGCTTAAACAGAACAGAAATTTGATTGATTTGAAAATAAAAAAAAATAAGATTTTAATGCATTCTGAACAACAGGTTTGAAAAGCATGCTTTTTGATTGGTTTTGATTCACTAGAGGGCTTGCAGGGCTGCTGCTGTCTGGGGTTTTATACTTAGAATGCTTAATCTTTGCCAGATCATGTTAAAGCTAAATTGCTGATGCTCCTTAAAGGTTTCTACTCAAGACTTTTCCTGGTACCCAGAAAAGACAACCTTCTATATTAAACACCTTTTTGGTGATTCCGAAATTCAAGATGTTAACTCTTCACCAGTTACTTCCTATGCTATAGGCAAAGATGCCTGCTTGGCAACACTGGCTACATGCACTATCAGTTCTCTGCACTGCCCTTTGGCTTATTTACTGCACCCAGGGTATTCACAAAGTGCCTAGCTCATCATTGCATTTTGCCGGCAAAGAAATATTCAAATATACCCATACCTGGACGATTGTCTAATTCAGGCAGAAAGCCAGGACATACTTCTGAATCATCTGGCATTTGTACAAAAGGTGCTAACTTGTCTGGGGTACATCATAAATGAAAAGAAATCACATCTGGTACCCTATCAACAAATTATATTCCTGGGAGCAAGCTTGAACACATCTTCCCAGATGGCTTTCCTCATGCCAGAGAAACAAATTCATTTGACAACTTAGTTCAAACTAATGGCCACAAAAACCCTGCTATCTGCAAGGCAAATACTGCAAGCCTTGGGGTTCATGGCCTCCTGCATTCTACTAATTCCATATGCAAGACTGCATATGAAGAAACTACAGTGGTATCTAAAAAGCCTATGATGTCGGCATTCTCCGGATCTAGAAGCAATGCTCCCTATCATACCTTGCCTACAATTAGAGTTCCTTTGGTGGGCAGAGGCCTGCCACCAAAACAAGAGACTACCATTCACTCTGCCCCCTGCCACCCAAACCCTAACAACAGATGCATCAGTCTATACATGACTGGCTCACCTGGAAGGTAAGTGCATTCAGGGCAAATGGAACCCAAGCCAAATGCACCTAAATATCAATCAAAAAGAAATGTTAGCTGTACAGAATCTCTGACAGCTTTCAAGGACCACGTTCTTCCAGGACAATTAATGGTAAGGAAAACACCACTGTTATGTGGTACATAAACAAGCATGGGGTGGGGGGAGTACCCATTCTTACCCCCTCTGCAGACTAGCCATGGCTCTGTGGAACACAGCCTTGTGCTACCAGGTGCATCTACAGGCTCAGTTCCTGCCAGGAAAACTAAATACACTAGCAGACGAACTCAGCAGAAATCTCGTGGACCCACACGAGTGGAAACTGGAACCAAAGATTTTCAACATGTTGATAAACAAATGGGGGAGCCCAGATATAGACTTGTTTGCCTCCCCCCAGAACTACCAATTGGACAAATTCTGCAGAAGGACTCCCCACAAACAAGCTTGGAAAGTGGATGCTCTGTCCTTCAAGTGGAAAAATCTATCAATTTATCCCTTTCCTCCTCTGCTTCTCCTCTCCAAAGTGCTACTAAAGATCAAACAGGACAATTGCACCAGACTGGCCACGCCAATACTGGTACCCATCCTGCGCAGTTTGTTACTGCTGGCTCCATGGCAGCTGCCTCAGACCCCTACCCTGCTGTCACAGCAGGAGATCCAGATTCTGCACCCTCAGCTTCAAACCTTGAACCTGGCAGCCTGACTAATTACCTAATCTCTCCATTACCATCCCTCAGTAAACAAGTATTGGATGTCATTTTGGAGGCAAGGAGGCTGGTACTAGAAAATCTTATGCTGAAAAATGGAAAAGATTCTGTGCCTGGAACCAAACTCAAGGGATGGCCACAGCAGCGCCCAATTTACCTCAGATTCTTCAATACTTAACTGAGATGCTTCACAAGGGCCTCTCCTTTTTCTCCATAAATTCACGCCTCAGCCATTTCAGCTCATTACAACACAGAACCACCCCTCTTCTCTCATCCACTGCTCAAGTAGTTCCTCAGAGGGGCCAAAAACTTAAGACCACCCAGGCAAGCCCCAACTCCAGCCTGGGACCTTAACTTTGTATTGGAAAAACTCTTCCTCCTTTTGAGCCAGCTGCAAGTGCAGAGTTAAAATTTCTTTCTTGGAAAACAGCCTTCCTTTTAGCAATTACTTCAGCAAGAAGGGTATCTGAACTACAGGCCCTTATGGCAGTGGAGCCTTTCATCATCTTTCATGTGGACAGGGAGTCCCTCAGGACCAATCCCTCCTTCATGCCCAAGGTGGTATCCAGTGTGGCTCTTAATCAGTCCATTCATTTGCCAACCTTCTTTTCTAATCCACAGAACAAAGGGGAATGGAAACTGCACTCCTTAGATGTGCACAGACAACTTAGATTTTACTTGGACCAGACTAAACTTCAAAGGTGGCATTTGCTGCAGGGGCAGAGGGGAAGGCTATTTCAAAGCAAACCATTTCTAAATGGATAGGCCATTGAATTCATTTCTGCTAATAAGCACCATAGAAAACCTATCCCACAGGGGATTAAACCCCATTCAACCAGGGCTGCATCTACCTCTACAGCCTTTTTCAGAGGTGTACCTACCAGGGACATCCTAGAAGCTGCTACCTGGAGTTCTGTACATACTTACACCAAGCATTACCATTTACCAATTTTTTCTAAATCCAGAGCTGGCTTTGCCACTGCAGTCTTGCAGGGCCTTATAGCTGGTCCTAATGCTATCTAAATTCCTCCTCCCATCCTTTGCTTTGGGAATCAACCCAAATGTGATGACTGCAACAGTGAAACACGAAGAACATAGTACAGTTGTGTACACTTAACGTAAGTGTAGATGTTCGAGTGTATTCACTGTTGCAGTCCTGGTTACCCTCCCTCCAGCCCCCTGACTTCTTTTGGATGTACCTGTACTCTCCTTTACTATGCTTAAAAGCTTTTTGGTGTATTTGCTTTTTTGTTGGAGGTGTAACCTTGTATATTTATATTTAATTGCTTCCCATTAGGGGGGCACCTGACATCTGGGGCAAGAAAAACTCATGTTGGCTGCATGCTTTATATCCCTGACTACCTGACGTCATGGAAGATGAGACAGCAACCGACGCAGGACCCAAGACTTTGATAATCATGCCAACTGAGGGCTACTGCAAGCAGATAACCCAAATGTGATGACTGCAACAGTGAATACACTCGAACATTTACATTTATGGTAAGTGTACACAACTGTACTTTACATCTCAAGGTTGTCCATCTCATGCCATGGGGGACATGCTTTCTGTTCTAAAAGAAGCAAAGAGACCTTTTGCTAAAACTTTTACTTTTGGAAATGGACCAGGTTTTCTTACTAATATCAGAAGAGGTATAATGACCCAGTGTCTCTTTATGTTCCATGGATTTTACAGTATCTTTTGTTTTAGTTCAATACCAGCCTAGCCTTTTCTTTTGGAAACTTATCAACTGTGTAATCTTGCTTGCCTTTTGAATTCTATAGCTAGTTACATGACTGTTGAAAGATAAATGGATTCTAAACATGAAGCCCAACAAACAGCAGTAGCTTTGAGTTGGGATTTTAATGTTGTTATTGAAAAACTGATAAATATCCTTTTAAGACTGTGCATTGACTTGACCTCAGATACCTCTCTTGAAAAACTCTCGTTTGCAGTCACCTCTGCCAAAAGTGTTTCTAAGCTGCAGGCCTTAATGTGTAAATAGTAAGGGGTCCCCAAGAAAAATCCCTCCTCCTTATATAAAGTGGCCTCTGAATTTATCAGTCATCTGGGTTGTGTCTTCTTTCCTAAACAGAGAAATAGAATGGCGCAGAGTCTGCATTGCAAGGGTTGTTCATAGGCTTTTTAGCTGCTATGTAGAAACAAGTAAACTTATTTTATGATTTCAGCTGTTTGTTCCTTTTATGACAAGAGAAACAGGGTTAACCACTAACCAAACAGACCCTATCCAAATGGCTGGTTAATTGCATGTTTATAATAAATGCAGCAAGACTTTGGAAAGATTAAGCACCACTTCAAAAGGTTATTAGCTACCATTTTAGCTGTCAAAAGTTTGTGTACCCAAAGTATTTGTAATGTTGTTACGTGGACATCCATACATACTTTTTCTTGATGTTACAGTTTGGATGCCCATTTTAGAGGTAGAATAAGACTTATGATATATGTAGTACAAATGTGTATGAGAGTACTTGCTGTAATAGTATATGTGTAGTATAAATACTAGGATGATCATTTTTTGCAAGTTGGGGTTCCACCTACCTTCCCCTAGGTGCTGTGCTTTTAATGAGTATTGTAGTCTGATGCATCATTGTTTTGACACATATTTTGCTATGGGTTATTGTGTTTGTAATGTTGATGTTCACTTGCTGATATTTTAAACTTCAGCTTTCTTCTCCTTTTGATTAAACTTTATGTTGTGGTTCCTTTTGTATTTTTATACTAGTCTTTAAGTTCTTTACATTTTGCAGACCTTTCATATAAGCTCTTGTAGGCTGCCACAGCAGCATTTAATGGTACACAAAAAGAGCATATGTGGGTATTGTGTGATCTCATTTTTAAGCAGTCTGCCCTCTATTGGTCACACAGTGAGATAGCAATCACACATCTTTTTGGTATATCTGGCTAGAAAGCAGTAATCTACCTTTAAATTGGCTCCTTTTACACAAGTACTGTTACGCTACTGTGCTTTTCAATTTGTGGATGTTTTTGTTTGTTATAATTGAATTGTAATTACATGATTTTTCACATATAATCTGTGATTATCCTTGAACAGTAATTTAATCATGTGATAGTGAGCTGTCAGCTTAATACCCTTTTGGACTTAAGCATCTTTTTGCTGACAGTGACAATATATTATGAACATGTGATTAAGTGAGTGATGAATGGCTTCAACATATTATAGAAGTAGTAGTAGATACTGATGTAATTGGTGGTACATTTTCCAGTGTTAATGGCTGTCGTTTTGAATTCTTAAACGCCAGTTATACTGAAGTATTAGCAGAAAGCAAATAACATGTTTTATTGTTGTACGGGTATTGCTGTCACTTCTTCTTAGTAAAAGGCATTAATATTGCAACAGGATTATAAATATCTCCCATTATATTAAAATATACCTTCAAATGTACAGTACTTATTATACACCATTAGCCGAAACAGCAAATACATTTCACATTTAATGCAGCGCATTTAGAGCATAATTACAGTAGTTATTGATACATTATCAAGTTTTGACTCACAATAAAGCATGCCTTTGTCAGATGTTATCTACATTAGCACCTTATTGTTTTAGATTTCACATAAATGGCCTTTTGCAAAGGATTGGCTTGATACTAAATGCATAGAAAATAAAGGCAGTTTATCAGCTGTACATAGCAGCAAATGCAAGGTCACTGCATAGCTGTGCTTAAGTTGTAAGTCTGATGTCTTATCACAATGGACTGTTAAAAATAATTTCTTTGCATACTTTACCAATAACTGTAAGTCTGAGCATTGGAGTTGAGTGTATATGAATTTTTTTCCTAGACAGTCCCTATGCAATTGAATTTTGGCAAAACAAGTCCGAATTACTATGCTGTGGACAGTATACTGTTGTTCAGATTAACATCAGGTAATTTAAAACTGTGAATTAATATTGTATGGTTACAATGGTGTATAGACTTTATGAGCTACCGAATCAACAGATTAAATACACCACACTAAAATTATTCCTGTGTAGTTATTTTGTTAGTTCTGCAGTAATCTTGCATGTTTATTTTTGTGTTTTTCCACACTAAGTAGATCTTCATTTCCTCTTACATTTTAGTAATGCATTGTAACACTTACTGTACCTGACATATTTAAAAACATTTAGAATGCATATATTGCTTCATTGTTAAGAAATGCAGTTATGTAATATTTATCTTAAAAAAGGTACAACGAAGAAACAGATTTATGAATCCTTTTCCAGATTTGTGGAAACTGAACTATTGGTCTTGTATGATGTTTTAAGTAATCTGAATCAAATTATATGGTAGAGAAAAGAACACTATTGTTTATTTCCTCTGATAATTTTTATTTAAACAATGTATGCACAGAGCCGTATTGTATATTTATAAAATCATGTTATCTGAAGTGACATCAGGATGACACAGTTCCATTTGTAGTTACCTTGTTACAAATGCCACTTCATGTTTTTAGGCTGCACGGTTATGTGTGAGGGTTTGAAAGAATGTTACGTTTTTGAAAGTTTAAAAGGTGTGGCTTTGGCTTGATAGAATATTATGTTTTGAAGGCTTAAAAGGTGTGGTATTATTTTGGTTAAACCCTGTTTGGGCATGCTCTGAAAATGATGTCAAGTATGGTAATCATGTGCACTTGCCATTTCTGTTTTGTTTATGCATGTTATTGAAAACTAATAAAATATTATAACCCAGTTCTATTGTACAGTTGAATTCTGTTTACAGAAAAGTGTTGTAATCTTCTCTGGTAGTGGAGCACAATGGGTTAAGACACTAAATTGCAGTTAACTTTCGTCTTACAATCCTGGGCTTTAGTTCCGTGTTCTTTATTTGTACACTGTGCAAATCTTTAACGAGTATTTTACTAAACTATGTACAGTGGTTAGTCTTTAAAAAACACTTGTCTGGTGCAATTACCCAATAAAAATGCACAAATGTTATAAAATCTAATTTATGATGTCATAAATGCTTTGAAACAATTTATTTTACAGTGTCTGAGCTATTTTTAACAGCCCCTTTTATTCTTCATGTATTTTTATATTATTTTAAGTCAAGTATTTTTTTATATTATTTTAAGTCAAGAAAAAAACCCAAATGATTATCACAGTATTATCCCATGTCATGACACTTTTTCTTATAAATCAGTTATTCAGATGCCTGTGTAGACTGAACTATATTTGTATATTCTTAAACGTTTCCAAAAGTAACAACAGTGCTAAATATTACACACAGCACATTAAGCAAAAAGGCTGACATCCTTCTGTATTAGACAATATTTGTGTCCACATATTAACTGTGTGCTACATTTTCTGCTGTTTCAGGTATTAGAAGAATCTATATTTACAGATCATATTCATAGACAGTAATACACTGTTTAGATAATACACTTTTAATTTCCATTCTTCATAAACCTAATTATTTTTTCAGTAGTTTGAAGACTAAGTACTTGGCCCAATATAATAGTTTCAAATCTGTATGATCTTCAGTTTTAGGTAAGCATTTATTATTAAGTAACTAGCATATGGTAATTGACACACTTGGAAAATTAAGATAATATTAGGGCCTACTGTTCCTCTGAATTACACTTGTGCTTAGCATCAGGTTGTCTTTTGTATTTTTTTTTTCTTAAGCCATCAATCTGGTGTCTTTCAAAGCAAAATCTGGAAACCTTATCCTGTCTTAAATAAAAAGACAAATGCAAGATGACACCTTGAACCTTCAGTGTACAAATGTTTTGTCAGTAGGTCTGGTGGGCAGCATGTATACCACTTAAACAGACGCGTGCCAGACACTAAGGATGTGACTCTAAACATAAAAAAGAAGTTTCATTAGGTATCAGTGTCATGTTTAGGAACAACAAAAAGTGCTGGTGGCAATCGTTTGAAGCTTTTCTAAAGGTGAAATTTACCAGATGGATTACTAAGTGTGAAATAGTAATCAAGTGCCAGGAAGACCTCCACAACACAAACCAGATGTCATCTTGCTCTCCGGTTGGAAGCTGGTGTTGCCGAGGGCTTTCTTTTATGAAAAGAAACCAATCTGTATTACTGAAAAATTAAGATGTGCCTGCAGAAATCAGGTGTTACATGGCACGTGCAAAGCCAGATTGTTTACATTGTTCCTTTTGTAACTGCCACACTTCTTGGATACTAGGTTACATGCAATAAGCTACACACACACACAAAAAAAAAAAGACTTTGTGGACTGTCTTGTATAAACGAATTCTGAACTGTTACTTTTTGAGTGATGTGTTAAGTTTTACAGTTAAATTGCTTTTGATAGTATTATTCACCAAAAATAAAAGCAATATTTGTTTTGGAAGCTAATGGGGCAGTGTCAGGCAACAGTACTTGGATCACTTTCACCTCAGTTTTTTAAACTGCCCCTTCTCTTTGCATGCATTCTTGTTTAATCAGCTGAGCATTACCAACACTTTATTTTAACCTGAAACAAAACAAAAAAAATGTACCATTCAGCGTGTGTCAGGTCAGGTTGCCATTAATATGCTTTGATGCTTTTGAAAACCCATTATTCTAAAAGGTTCAGGAAACATGTATGTGCGTGCATCTCAGTTGACTAAAGGAAAAGTGGTCTTCCATAGCTGGCATTTTTGATCATTGGAAAATCATGCCAAAAATATGACTTCATTTTTACTATAAAAAGTGGTGGGAGTGAAACAGTTTTCAGGAAATGGAGGAGATACACATGTTCAGTTCTAAGACACTATTTAAGATTCAACTAATACTCATGTTTAAAGTTTCACTGTTTTTTATTGCAGTCATAGTTAATGCATAGAATCAGGGTTAGTCATATGCCAAGGACAGTATTTGCTGTTACCAAGTTTAAAATTCATCTGGGCAGTTGCTTTTGATTTAATTGAAGTGCTAGTCTGATGTTCTTCATGTTTCACTGTTGCAGTCATTACATTTGGGTTATCTGCTTGCTAGTAGCCCTCAGTCGGCCTGATTAACAAAGTCATGGGGTCCTGCGTTGGTTGCTGTCCCTTCTTCCATGACATCAGGTCATCAGGGGTATAAAACATGCAGCTGATGCCATTACATCAGTCTTTTTTGCCGTGCGGTGCCCGAAGCAAAAGTAGTTCACAAGTGCGGGTCGGCCCACTCCTGAAATTTTCGTTTTCAAGTTTCAGAACCAAAGTCTTCAACTAAAGCTAACTACCCCGTTGGGGAAACATTTTCTTGCTCCTTACCGATGTCAGTAAAAGTTAATAATTGCATTACTTGTGGAAAGCAAATACCTCGTAAAGATTTTCATTCGTACTGTATTCCTTGCCAAGGCCCTGACCACGATGTACCTTGCTGTCAGTTTTGTGCTTTATTTAATCAGTGAACTATCCGTTGTCGGTATATTTTCACCTCTAAATATTTAGGTTCTCGGTTTAATTATCCAGAAATGTCGTCGGTTAGCCATCTGACTACCAGGATTCTGAAAAAGTGCAAAGATAAAGACAGAGACAGGCCGCCGAGGTCCAAAACTGCTGACGACGCTTCTCTTAAGCCAGTCGCCAGTTCGCCGGTACTCAGTGAGGCGCTTTCGCAGCCCCTGATACCCGCTACGTCTGATTCGCAGGCCTCTACTGAGACCCATTCGGAGTCCGGTATGCCACGAGATGCTTCAACTATGGAACCTGCGGATGTCTCTACCTTGGATGGGTCCGGAGCCGCTGTGCAGACACTGGCTTCTGAGGGTGTATTCAGGCCTATGGGCTTGTATTTTAAACCGATGCCTCCTTCTTTACTTAGGCCTAAATCTCGAACCATGCCTAAAAAACCGATGCCCGGGCCATATGCTCAGGCCTCTATGCCTAAAAAACAAATGATAAGAATGGCTGAAGATCTAATAACTCTAATCAGGGGTAGCCAACCCCCCTCTTCTAAGAGGCCTAGGACAGAAGTTGAATATGAATCTTCTGGTCAGGATTCTGTTGTTTCTGATTCTTCTGATGATCTGGATTTGCCCTTGTCTACTTATGAACATTCTGATGCAGAGGACTCCATTCCCTCTGCTTCCCCTCCTGCGGATTTTTCTTTTGTGGAAACCTTACATACTCTAAAGGAGCATTTCCACTGGGAAAGGCAGGATTTTTCTGATTCAGAAAAGAGGCTTAGGGATTTCCTTCTCCTACCTCAGCATAGGCCTTTATCTATTCCTCCTGTACTGGACATTGTTGATGATGCTTTTTCGGGATCTAGGTTAGGCCTCTGATTCCCTGCCTCCTGCTCCCAGAAAACCTGACGGATACTACAGGGTCCCTGAGTCCCACAAGTTCCTTTTTAAAAATCCTATTGCAGATCCAGAGACTATTTCACAGGGGCCCAAGGGCATTAAGGCTTCTACTGCTAAAAATCCTACCCCTTCTTGTAGAGACTCCAGGGCGCTGGATAGATGGGGGTAAGAAGGTTTACACTTCTGCAACCTTGGCCATTAGGGCTTTAAACTGCCAGCTTCATATGTTAAAGTATCAGCAACATGTTATTGGACTGCTTAAACAGAAAATGATGTTGATTCCTGACTGTGTGGAAAACAACGAATTACAGGATTTAATGCATTCTGCTGAACAAGTTGGAAAACATTCTTTGCAATGTGGTTTTGATTCATTAGAGGACTCTTGCAGGGCAGCTGTTACTGGGTCTGTGCTCAGAAGGCATGCCTGGCTTAAGGAGAAATCTTTGCCTGATCATGTTAAAGCTAAATTGTTGGATACTCCTTTAAATCAGGACCGCCTGTTTGGCAACAAGTCTGAGGAAGTTCTATGCAAATCTATGCAAACTGTTAAAGATTTTTTACAAGTTCAGCCTCCTAGATTTAGTAGGCATTGGCCCTCTAAGAATTGGTCCTTTCCAGCCCCTTCCAGGTCTTCTCAAGCCAAACACAGACACAGCAAAAACCCCAGGTTTCAGTCCCAAGGGACACATAGAACTAAGCAGTGGGGGTCTCCACTTCCAAATCTAGGAATAAGACCCCCCTATAGTAAACTGTCTCAATGACTTTCTTTTCAAATTTCCAAGCACTTATCAACTGGCTGCCCCTTTGGGGGGAAAGATTGCTCTTCATGCAAAGAATTTGGAACGCATTGTCCAGGACAAATAGGTTTTAAATATAGTGTCCCAGGGATACAGGTTTCACTTCCACACGTTGCCAACACCAAGCGGGTGGCCAGACCTACCCCCAAATCGGTGGGCAGAGGCCCAAAAACAAGTACTTTCTCTCTTAAGCATGGGAGCTATTCAACTGGTACCAGAAGCGGAAAAGGGACAAGGTTTCTACTCGAGACTTTTCCTGGTACCCAGAAAAGACAATTCATGACTTCCTATCCTGGACCTGTTTAAACACCGCTTTGGAGATTCCAAAATTCAAGATGCTGACTCTTCACCAATTACTTCCTATGCTAGGCAAAGATGCCAGGTTGGCAGCACTAGATTTAAAAGAAGCATACCTGCAGAGAATCTTGCAGAAGATACCTATGCTTCAAAGCAGGCTACACGCACTATTGGTTCTCTGCACTGCCCTTTGGCATATCTCCTGCACCCAGGGTATTCACAAAGTTCCTAGCTCCAGTTATTGCATTTTGCAGGCAAAGAAATATTCAAATATACCTGTACCTGGACGATTGTCTAATTCAGGCAGAAAGCCAGGACATGCTTTTGAATCATCTGGCCTTTGTACAAAGGGTTCTAACTTGTCTGGGGTACACCACAAATGAAAATAAATCACACCTGGTACCCTGTCAACAAATTATATTCCTGGGTGCAAGATTGAATACAACTTCCCAGATGGCTTACCTCACGCCAGAGAAACAAATTCATTTGACAACCTACTTCAAACAAATGGCCACAAAAACCCTGCTATCTGCAAGACAAATACTGCAAGGCTTGGGGTTCATGGCCTCTTGCATTCTTCTAATTCCATATGCAAGACTGCATATGAGGAAACTACAGTGGTATCTAAAAAGCCTATAGTGTCAACATTCTCAAGACATAGAAACAATGATTCCTATCATACCTTGCCTACGCCTAGAGCTCCTTTGGTGGGCAGAGGCCTGCCACCAAAACAAGGGACTACCTTTCACACCACCCCCGCTGCCCAAACTCTAACAGAAGACTCATCAGACTATACATGGGGGGCTCACCTGGCAGGGAAGTGCATTCAGGGCAAATGGAACCCAAGTCAAATGCACCTGCATATCAATCAAAAAGAAATGTTAGCTGTACAGAATGCTCTGACAGCCTTCAAGGACCACATTCTTCCAGGACAACTAATGGTAAAGACGGACAACACCACTGTTATGTGGTACATAAGCAGGGGGGTACACATTCTTACCCCCTCTGCAGACTAGCCATAGCATTGTGGAACACAGCCTTGAGCTACCAAGTGCACCTACAAGCTCAATTCCTGCCAGAAAAATTAAATACACTGGCAGATGGACTAAGCAGAAACCTCATGGACCCACACGAGTGTAAACTGGAACCAAGGATTTTCAACATGTTGACAAGCAAATGGGGGAGCTCAGATATGGACCCGTTTGCCTTTCCCCAGAACTACCAATTGGACAAATTTTGCACAAGGACTCCCCACAAACCAGCCTGGAAAGTGAATGCTCTGTCCTTCAGCTGGAAAAACCCATCAGTCTATACCTTCCCCCCTCTGCTCTCCAAAGTACTACTAAAAATCAAACAGGACAACCAAGGATGATTTTGATTGCTCTAGACTGGCCGCGCCAACACTGGTACCCCCTCCTGCGCAGTGTCACAGTTATTACCATGGCATCTGCCTCAGACTCCTTCCCTGCTGTCTCAGCAAGAGAACCAGATTCTACACCCTCAGCTTCTAACACTGAACCTTGCAGTCTGGCTAATTACTTAATCTCTCCTTTACCATCCCTCAGCAAACCTGTGATGGATATCATTTTAGAGGCAAGGAGGCCTAGTACTAGAAAATCTTATGCTGTAAAATGAAAAAGATTCTGTGCCTGGAACTAATCTCAAGGGATGAGCACAGTAGCACCCTGTTTACCTCCGATTTTACAATACTTAACTGAGATGCTTCACAAGGGCCTGTCTCCATTAAAATCCACGCCTCAGCCATTTCAGCTCATTATAGCACAGAACCACCCCTCTTCTCTCATCCACTGCTCAAGCAGTTCCTCAGAGGGGCCAAAATTTTGAGACCACCCAGGCGAGCTCCAACCCCAGCCTGGGACTTTAACTTTGTCTTGGAGAAACTCACTCTACCTCCTTTCGAGCCAGCTGCTACAGCAGACTTAAAATTTCTTTCTTGGAAAACCGCTTTCCTTTTAGCAATCACTTCAGCTAGAAGGCTATCTGAACTACAGGCCCTTATAGCAGTGGAGCCGTTCATCATCTTTCATCTTTCATGCGGACAGGGTGTCCCTCAGAACCAATCCATCCTTCATGCCCAAGGTGGTATCCAGTGTGTCTCTTAATCAGTCCATTCATTTGCCAACCTTCTTTCCCAATCCACAGAATAAAGGGGAATGGGTACTGCATTCCTTAGATGTGCACAGACAACTTAGATTCTACTTGGACAGGACTAAACCTCAAAGGAAATCTGAACAACTGCTGGTGGCATTTGCTGCAGGGGCAGAGGGGAAGGCTATTTAAAAGCAAAACATTTCTAAATGGATAAGCCATTGCATTCATTTCTGCTATAAGCACCATGGAAAACCTACTCCCTAGGGGATCAGACCTCACTGCACCAGGGCTGCATCTACCTCTACAGCCTTTCTCAGAGGCGTCCCTACTAGGGACATCCTAGAAGCTGCTACCTGGAGTTCTGTACATACTTTTACCAAGCATTATCATTTGCCAATTTTCTCTAAATCCAGAGCTGGCTTTGCCACTGCAGTCTTGCAGGGCCTTATAGTTGGCCCTAATGCTATCTAAATTCCTCCTCCCAACCATAGCTTTGGGAATCTACCCAAATGTAATAACTGCAACAGTGAAACACAAAGAACATAGCATAGTTGTGTACACTTACCATAAATGTAGATGTTCGAGTGTATTCACTCTTGCAGTCCTGGTTACCCTCCCTCCAGCCCCCCTAATTTATTTTGACTATACCTCTACTTTCCTTTACTATGCTTAAAAACATTTTTGGTGTATTTGCTTTTTTGTTGGAGGTATATCTTTGTACTTTTATATTTAATTGCTTCCCATTAGGGGGGCACCTGACATCTGGGGCAAGAAAAAACTGATGTAATGGCGTCGACTGCATGTTTTATACCCCTGACGACCTGATGTCATGGAAGAAGGGACATCAACTGATGCAGGACCCAAGACTTTGTTAATCAGGCCGACTGAGGGATACCTGCAAGCAGATAACCCAAATGTAATGACTGCAACAGTGAATACACTCGAACATCTACATTTACGGTAAGTGTACACAACTGTACTTTTTATCACCTCTTGTAACAAACCAAAGATTAACTATCATTACATTAATTTAGTATAAAAGAGATGTACAGTGATTGTGTCATACGTCCATTGCATTTACACTTAATTTCATACTTTCAGTTATTTTTTTTAATATCTAGTACCTAGCAGATTGCGTCCGAAATAGCAATTTTGGGGGTTGCATTGTTAAATCTGTTGCTTGTAAAAAGTTTGCTTTTTGAGCACGGACTGATCAAGGCAGTTCAGTTCACTTGATGTAGTTTTTAAGAAGGTACATTATATGAAATGGCATATCAAAATGCCCATAGTTTGTCATATATTATAAATTCAATACTGTAATTAAAATGAGTCATGATTGCACATGTGGTTGCTGAATAAAGAAATGAAAGGGGGATAGCCTGCAGGTAGTCCTGATTTTTCACCCCTGCAATAAATCAGAAACTAAGGACAAACACATTTCAAAAAATAAAGTACTTTAATGTGGACAGGGTCAGTGGTATACATGTACACTTGATTACATCATTCCACTGATTTTTGGTGTTAAATGAGTTTGTTTCTTAAAGTTTGAAGTATGACCTTTATTGTTAGGTAGCTTGCAGGCTTTGAGTGCCAAAAGCTATCCCTCTTATTGTAATTATAGTAGCTTATTTTATAGGTCCTACAGTTAAAAATGATTTAAAAGTTGTGATGACTAGATTTAAATCGATTCAGGTGAAAATCGTATTTCAAAACTGTGACAGTGTTTTTCAAGTCTATTATTAATGTTTGATTTTTAAAAATCATTCTTAAGTTATGAATCAAGGCTTTCTTATTAATTTGCAGCATTTTTCTTGTTTGTGAACATGTAGAGCCTTAGGAGTTCAACTCTGTATCTGACTACAGGTTAAACAAAAGGTCGATGCTGCATGGCCTTGCACCTGATTGAGTGAGAAGCATGGTACTGGCTTGTGTTGTAGTTGCCAGTGAACCTGATTTTGTTGATGTATGATGTTCCTCTCATTTGGAACACAAAGCACTTTGGAATGTGAGGGTACAGAAGTTAAAAATCAATTTGGGAAATTATTTGTAGTTCTAATATACATATACTGCCTGTATTGTATTTGTTTTATTTATTCTTTAAGAGTATTCAAGCTAAATCTCTCTGTTTCTGGGGATGATTCAAGAGGTTTGCTGTACTTTTAAGATTAGCTTGAAGTCTGTAGGAATCAAAACCCCTAGCTACAGGAAATGGCCCCTACATCACATGTAGCTTTTTAACCATCATGCCATGTTGCCATCTGATATATAAATAATAGCCTTTACTAGTTGAGTTTGTTAATTGTGTAGCAGCATGCACATATTTTAAAGGCACACCTATTTTAGTTACAGGGAGTGAGAAACTGAACGTCAGTGATGCAGTTTTATAAACACATACTTAAGTACTAAAGATAACTGCACATTACAAATTCTGACACTGAAAGTGTTGGACTTAATTTTACAGTACACAGAAAAGCCATAACAGTATTTTAAGAAGCCTGCTCTTGGGTAGAATTCAAATAGGTATTTTAACTATGTGAATTGGACTGCCTGAACCTGAAATATGTTAGTTTCCTTGAAGGGTACTAACCCCTATTTGTAAACAATGTTTGGCCTTTTTAGCCCTTTTTTTTTTAAATCTTGTCTTCTGTGGACAGGTTTCTGTCTGGCATCTAGTGTTTGCACATGTCCGTAGGAAGGCAAATGTTTGATGTTAAGTTGTCTCTCTCGCCTTCATTCTTGCTGGTTGGGTTGGGTTCGGAGCTGACCCTTGGCTCCAACTCTGCCATTTTCTAAAGCTCGAGAGCTACTTACTGGCTCAAGGCCTCCCTATATCCCACAATGCCTGGCGCCAGACCCCCAGATCTCGTTTGCCGCTTCAGCTACGAGGTTGCGCTTCACTGGCTCAGGTCATATTAATCTTTTGTATTTTTAGTAGTTAAACTGTTAGTGTATATTTTTTTAATCTTTTGTTAAATCAGAGTAGTACTGTAAACTAGTCTTAGTTTCCCTGTGTTTTCTTAGGAAACTCGTTTTTACTTAGAGAGTTTCTCCCCTCCCCCCCTATCTCCCTAAGTAGGCCGTTTAAGTTAGAGGCTATCCCCTTCCCTTTTATATTGTTTTCAGTAGGAAGTAGTGTTTAGCCTTTGTAGTCTAAGATTTTAGTCTCTTAGTTTTTGTTAGTATAGTTACCTAAATTTTTTTGTGTGAAGGCGTGGGACTAGTGTGAGTGTGTGTTTTTTTTCACTAGTCTAAAATTTCATCCTTCGGTATTCCTTTTATTTATAACATGTCAAAGGATACCAAGGTATCAGGGTTCAAGAAGTGTGACTCGTGCTGTCAGAAAATGTCTCTGACAGATGGTCACACTTCTTGTGTTTATTGTTTGGGTTCCCTACACCTGCAGGACTCTTGCTCGGTATGTCATGCCTATAGTCCGAGAGTCCTGCAGGAGTGTAGGAACAAGTTAATTCTCAGGGGTTTACTAAAACCCGAGGGGTCTCCGGCAAAGTCTCAGCCAGCTAAAACCCCTAAGCCCACCAAGCCGTCGGCTCCCAGTATGGAGCCGTCACCAGGTGGAGCGTCTGCTTCAATTTCAGTTCCGGCCGGGACCAAGTATCAAAATCTCTCTCGGCTTCGACCTTGGTGTCGGAGCTGTCAGGAAGCCGTAAGCGATCCAGATCGCCATCCTTGGAGTTGATTTGCTCGACTCCGGGATCACCTTTGCTACAGTCTGAATGGAGCCATAGGTCCCACTCTTCTCGGTCCTCGAGGCTGTCCGATTATGACTTGGAGAGAGTGGTTAGTAGACTCCTCAAATCGCAGGCCCTGGCTAAAATGTTAACTAGCCCTCCTCATCAGGCTGTGGCTGCTCCCTTTTCTGAAGTAGTTCCTCCTCCGACTCCTCCTGTCATTTCGGAGCCGGAGCTTGATGGGGCTTGGATCCTGGAAACGGCACCAATGCTTCCCCTTTCGGCTCCTTCGTTGGGTCTGATTTCTTCAATGGTTCTGTCCTTCTAGGGATCTGGGCGCCGAGACACCCTCGTCGGCTCCGAGGGGGCGAGTGGCATCGGACCCTTGACCGACCTCATTTTCCCTCTTGGAGCTTTGGCGCAGGTAAGCTTGGCTCCTACATCAGCCTCGGAGCCGTCCCTTTCGGTGCCAGAGAGGATTCCCATCTCCTCGGAGCGGGGGCCCTCTTCTGTGCCAGACAGGAGTGCCTTCGAGGTCATGAGGAGCGTGCTGACTTCTGAGTCTGCACCTCGATCAGCCCCTCCCACCAGGGTGCCTGCTTCAGTCTCTGTCCCTCCTCCAGACCCCAAGCGAGGGGATCAAATGCTCCAGGTCACCCCACTGGGTGTATCTTCTCTTCTGAGGCCTCCCCTGAGATTTCAGAGGAGCCCCCTCGAAAGAGGAAATGTAAGAGGAAACATGTTGACTCCCCAGAGTCGGTCACATCAGATACTGACTTGGAGGACTCAGAAGGGTCCCCAAGATCCCCCTCTGAACATGTCTCTTTCTCAGATATCCTTGAGATCCTTAAGCAGAGGGGGAACTGGTCTTACCTTAACCCTTCTGAGGACGAGTCGGTATACTTGGATGCGTTTGGTTCTCGCCCCTCCACCTCCTGGGTGTCTCCGCCTTTCGATCCATTAATGGAAGTGGTGCCTCGGAAGGCATGGTCAGCTCCGGACACACTGGAACCAACCCCTCGCAGGCCCACTAAGTTTATCACGGCCCCCCAAGATAAACAGTTTCTGACAAAGGATGTCCCCGTTGATGCCATGGTGGTAGCAGCTGCCACGAAAAAGGAGTTGGCTGACACTTCTGTACCTGTCCATCCCCCTAATAAAGAGTCTAGGACGATGGATAGATACGGGAAGCGGATGTTTTCCTCAGCGACCTTCTCCATGCAGTCGCTGAATTATTTGTGCCACTTCACCCATCTTCAGAGGGATCTCCTCAAGGAGCTAGGAGATACCCTGCAAGATCCATCAGCTGTGGGGGCTCAAGACAAGATAAACTCCCAGCTGGCGACTCTTAATTCTATCGTTAACTCCTCCATGCGGCTCATTTCGTATGCGGCTGATGGGGCGAGTAGAGCCGCAGGCACAGGCGTGGCTTTGAGAAGGCATGCCTGGATGCGGTTATGTAACTTCGCTGATCTCTTCAAGGCATCTTTCACCAACACCCCATTTGATGGTTCGGCTCTGTTTGGACCTCAGGTGAAAGATACACTTACCAGGTGTGAGCAGGAAGGCAAGACTCTCTCTGCTGTTGGAGTCCGTTTTTCTTCTCCCTCTAGACCATACCCTAAGGGTCAGAAGAGTGGGAAGATGTGGTTCCGGAAACCCCAGGGAGCCGTGCCTAACACGTGGTGAGTTTCTCTCCAGAGGCAGAGGAGGGAACAACAATAGACGCCGCCCACGGGGCAGAGTGGGTCCGCAGAATCAGGGCAGCAGGGAATCTTTCTCTGAGAAGCCCTTCCAGCACCCCTGAGGGGCTGCCCGGCTGTCCGCCTTTGGAGGCAGTCGGGGGAAGGTTGTCTCTGTACCCAGACGCCTGGCGTCTCATCACTCAAGACAGATGGGTACAGTCTATCATATCTGGAGGCTACAAAATCCCATTTGTCCACACTCCCTTAAAATCAAACAACCCCATCCCAGATGTTCCACCCAGTCTAAGGGAACAGGCAGTACAAGAAATTTCAAGACTGCTAAAAAAACGGGCCATCCAACAAGTCCCAGCAGACCAGCAAGGATCCGGAATTTACTCAAAGTTGTTCTTGGTAGCAAAGAAGACAGGGGACTGGAGACCCCTTTTGGATCTCAGCAGACTAAACAAGTCTGTTCAAAGAACGAAGTTCCGGATGGTCACGCTTCAGTCCATTCTACCCTTTTTGGGTCAGGACAATTGGATGTGCTCCATAGATCTTCAGGATGCGTACTACCACATCAAAATGGATACGCGTTCCAGAAGGTTTCTCCGCTTCTGGCTCGGAGCCAGTCATTACCAGTTCAGAGCCCTGCCCTTTGGTCTCACCACAGCCCCCAGGGTGTTCACCAAATGCATGGCAGTGGTTACCGCTCACCTGAGATGGCAAGGATTCCAGGTGTTTCCATATCTAGACGACTGGCTCCTTACTGCTACCACCAGACATCAATTGCTAAGAGCCAGGGATTATACCATCCAAACATATTCCAACATAGGTATCTCAATAAATTTTGAAAAGTCTGCATTGTCGCCTTGTCAGTCCTTAACCTTTATAGGCGCAAGATTAAATAGGAAAGATCTGTCTGCAAGGCTTCCAGTAGACAGAGTGGCAGACATTCGCCAACATGTGCAGGTATTATTAGGATGCAGAAAGATTCAGGCCAGATTCGTCCTAAAAACCTTAGGTCTCATGGCAGCAGCGATCATATTAGTTCCCCTGGCTCGTTTTCACATGAGGATTCTCCAGTGGATGCTTTTCACCCAATGGTCCTTTCAACAACTTCCTTTGTCTCACAAGATAATAACCACACAGTCATGCAAACACCACTTGGCATGGTGGATGGTCTCTCCATCAGTACCCCAGGGCAGACCATTTGTCGTTCCTCCTCCAGTTGCCACGGTGACCACAGATGCCTCCCTGATCGGGTGGGGGGGGGCATTTTCAGGGCTGGACTGTCCAGGGCACCTGGCATCCCCACGAGTACCGCTTGCACATAAACGTCTTGGAGATGAGGGTGGTGCTTTTAGCGTTCAAGCTCTTCAGAACTCTCTACCCACTGGGACCATTGCAATTCAGACAGACAATATATCTGTAGTGTGGTGCATCAACAAGCAGGGCGGAACCAAGTCATATCCCTTATGTCGAGAAGCACTCAGACTATGGCAGTGGGCGATCTCCTCTCAACGGTTTCTGACGTCAATGCACATCCCTGGGAAGTCCAACGTCATAGCAGACAGGCTAAGCAGAGCTATTCTCATGCCTCACGAGTGGTCTCTCAACTGGACAGTAGCGGACAGAATCTTCCGCAAATGGGGTCAGCCTTCCTGCGACCTTTTCGCAACTCCTCTCAACAGCAAGTGCGACAGTTTCTTCACTCTCTTCCCGGACACTCCCCCAGAGAAGCTCTAGTTCACGATTGGCCCCAGGGACTTCTGTATGCATTCCCACCCTTTCCACTAATTCCCAAACTAATTCAGAAAGCTACCGTGCTGGGTTGCAGGATGATCCTTATTGCCCCCTACTAGCCTTGACAAATCTGGTTCACATTCCTGCTTCGTCACCTTCTAGAACAGCCTTGGAATCTGGACCCTGTTCTGGACCTCCTGATCCATCAGTCGGGCAGGCTGCATCAGTCTGTTCAGTCTCTCAACCTCACTGCTTGGTTGCTCCACTTCCAACCTTAGCAAGGCTTCCCAGTATTTCCAATTCAGTGCGTGAGATTATCCTTTCCTCGCACAAACCTACAACCAGGAAGACTTATGCTAGTAAGTGGAAACGTTTCTCTTTCTGGGCAGAGGCTAGAACTATAGATCCCTTCACAGCCCCTGTCCATAACATTCTGGACTTCTTAGCAGAACTTTTTCAAGCGGGCTCCTCGTCGGCCACCATTAGAGTTCAATTAGCGGCAATCTCTAATTTCCATATGGGCCTGTCAGAAACCAGAATCATGTCCCATAAGCTTTGCAAAGCCTTTCTGAAAGGAACAATCTTGCTCAGGCCTCCAGTGAGAGATCCCCCGCCTCTGTGGGACTTAAATTTGATCCTAGCTTCCTTGATACTTCCTCCCTTTGAACCGGCAGCTTCCTGTTCCTTGAAATTGCTTACTTGGAAAACCCTCTTTTCGGTGGCCATTACTTCAGCGAGGAGAGTTTCTGAACTTCAAGCCCTTTGTGTTCGTCCTCCTTATCTAGTTTTCCATAAGGATAGAGTTTCACTCAGGACTAATACTTCGTTCCTTCCTAACGTCCCCTCCGAGAACAATTTGAATCAATCCATCGATCTGCTAGTCTTTTTTCCAAATTATTCCAACAAAGTTAAACACAAATTACACCAGTTGGATGTTTTTAGGCAATTACATTTCTATTTGCATAGGACTGAGCAAATAAGGAAATCAGACCAACTCTAACTCTTCCTGTCCTATGCGGAGGGTAAGCAGGGTCGACCAGTGTCTAAAGTAACATTATCCAAGTGGTTGTCCTCTATTATTACTCTTATTTATCAGTTGAGGCATAAAGAACTCCCTGCTAAACCTAAAGGCCACTCTACTAGGGCTTTAGCTACTTCGGTAGCCTTTCAAGCAAGACTACCAATGGAAGCCATTTGTGCGGCGGCCACATGGGCCACCCCTCATACCTTCATTTCACATTATAAATTGGATGTGGCCTCTAGGAGTAGAGCTGATTTTGGTCCCACTGTGCTCAAGAGTCTGTTCCGATGAGCCACCCAGGACTAAGGTGGTAGGGACGCTCTCCCAACCAGCAAGAATGAAGGCGAGAGACAACTTAACATTAAGAGGTTATGTACCTACCATAACATTCCATGTTAGTTGTCTTCTTCTCGCCTTCTTTCTTGCGTCCCACCCTCCATCCCCCTAGCCTAGATGGACCGAGAAGAGTCTTCCTACGTGTCTTGTCACTGGCTGAGTCTTTACCGTTTTATGTCCTCTACCTTTTTCTTCAGCCCTCTAGCTGAAGTCTTGCTTTTGGGACAGTTGTCCTCTTGTATTATTTTGGTGTTAGGTCTTCCAAATGAGATCTGGGGGATCTAGCGCCAGGCATTGTGGGATATAGGGAGGCCTCGAGCCAGTAAATAGCTCCCGAGCTTTAGAAAATGGCCGAGTCGGAGCCATGGGTCGGCTCCGAACCCAACCCAACCAGCAAGAAAGAAGGCGAGAAGAAGACAACTAACATGGAACATTATGATAGGTACATAACTTCTTATTCTTTTGGTAGTTTGATTCTCCCCTGTGATCATATAAGATATGCATTTCAGGAGCCCATAGTTTATTCAGTTTTGATGCCATCTTTATTATTGATCCAGTAATTTCAAATGCACTTTACATCTTCTCGTCATCACTTGAATTTGCAGTGTAACTTTTGTTTCTTGTAGTATATTAGATTAGGTTGAGTGTTTTCATGCTGTTGAAGTAGATACATTGCAGAATAGTTATTTGTTTGCTTATCTATTTATTTTTGGGCTGCTCTGTACTTTGCTGTTGGTATTTTAGAGTAGCTTTGATCTTTAGAGGTATTTGCTGTTTCTGTGTACCATTATGTGATAGTGGAATTCAGTATATTTGAGAGAGTGCAGGGAGCTTCCCCTAAAAATGTTCTTGTGTTTGTTTATTTTGGCTTGCTTTATTTATTATTTTATTTATTTTTACAATATGTTTTATGTGCATATGTGGCTTCAGTTTGTATTTGTGTTGACTTTAGTGACTTTTTGCTTTTGTTTTTTTTTTTATTGGTTTTGCTGTTTCAGGGTTTCTTTGCTTTGAAATGAATCCATGTATTTCTTTTGTAATGAAAGCTTTTTACATAAGCCAGTGTTGGGTGGCTGCTTTGATGCCACTATTGATAAAAAGACACCAAGGCATCTAGAAAAAATGCTTTTTAAAAACAAAAAGCCAGGGAAATTGATAAAACTGGGGTCAACAGCAGGCAAGTGTGAAAAGGTTCAGAACATCTTAGAAACAATCTAGGTGAGAAAACATTCAAACATTGTAGTCCGTGAGTCCATGCAGCTGATGTTCATGTTTCACTGTTGCAGTCATTACATTTGGGTGATCTTCTGGCAGGTTGCCCTCATTCAGCCTGAATTCCATAGTCTTGGGTCCTGCGTCAGTTGCTGTCTCTTCTTCCATGATATCAGGTCGTCAGGGATTTAAAACAGGCATTCTTGCCGCGTGGTGCCTGAAGGTGTGAAAAGGTTCAGAACATCATAGAAACAATCCAGGTGAGGAAACATTCAAACATTGTAGTCCGTGAGTCCATGCAGCTGTTGGTGGACGTCAGTAAAGCAAAGATTTTTATGGGTGATGGGAAAGTACTACTGCGAGCTACTACCAGCAGAGGTACAGATAATGATCAGGTCTCCTCATTGCCACTTGCTCCAGACTACTTAAAGGCTTGTAGGTTTTCCTGTGATTTATCAACACTTACTGGGACTGTTTACATATCATATCAGTGTCTCAGTACATCAGAGTATTTTATTGCATGCTATGGTATCTCTGATACCACATAACTTAGAAAAAAAGTAAAAGGAAAAAGGAGATTTTTTTAAGTCTTCCTTTTCTCTCAGTATGTGCAAGCTCAGAGATAGTATATTCCGATGTCAAAGGTCTGAGGACAGAGAGCCATCTCCCTGCAGAAACTGTGGCTAGATTCCAAAAGACTTTCCTTCAGTGTAAATGAGTTACTCCTCTGTAAGGCATATCTATAAAGCAGACTTGCACCAGGGAACAGATCTCAAAAGACTTGCTGTCAGTGTAAGTAACGGCTCACTGACCAGTGATACATTGGAGTAAGGGAGTTGCAACGAGCTCTTTTTGATGCCAGCAAATTGAGGACTTTCCTTGCAGTCCCAAGCCAATGTTTACCCTCTTCCTGTTAGTCTGGGCTCCACTCACAACTTCTAGGGCACATTCTCATGCATTCAGATATTCTGTAATGTAATTGTTTAATGAGATACATCCCATTCCTAGTCATACACAATTCTTACATTCCCCTCCCAACTTTTCCCAACTGAACCATTGACAAAAGCCTCCAATCATAAGTGCTTATTACTGAAGCAGGAGCACATATGCAGCTAGGTACATGCACAATCATTCATTTACGAAGTCTGTCAAAAATTGTTTTAGCAGTAAGCAGAATGGTGTGACAATTTTTGCAAACTTTATTGGGTTCACCTAGGAAGAACATTAAATTCATTAGTGATGCATTTTTCAACTGCTGTCAAGTTACTTCTGCTTCAGATAAAAATACAATGGTTTCACTCCTACCTAAACGGTAGACAGCAGGCTGTCTTATGGCAGAGTAAGCTGTCATCCCAACTTCCTCTAACCCTAGGTGTCCCACAAAGATCCATACTAGGTCCCCTTCTTTTCTCTATCTTTATCAATGATCTGCACACCACCATCCGAGGAGCCACCTGCATCCAATATGCAGATGACTCAATGCTAATATGCTCCGCCTCCTCTCCTACACAACTTCTAACCCTCCCCCAACTTTCAGTACGGTAGAAACATGGCTAGCTAATCACTGCCTGCTTCTAAATCCTAACAAAACCAAGCTACTACTTTTCTCCCCTAACCACAGAATTTCTCCTCCTTCCTTCAACATCAAATCTAGCAGTGGCACCATTATCTCCCCTGTTGACCATACAAAGCTTCTAGGAGTAATAATAGACAACAGCCTTAAATTTGATAAACATGTCAATAACACTATTAAGTCCGTCAACAAAAAACTTGGCTTCCCTGTACAGAGCCAAACCTTTCCTCACCCCCCTAGCTAGGGTAGCTATTGCAAGATCACATCTCCTCTCTACCCTTATGTATGCCTCCCCTGTACTCACCAACCTATCCAAAACTGATCTCAACAAATTATCAGGATGTTACAATCATATAGCCAGATTCGCTACTGGCATGGCTTTTAGGATCCACCATTGCCAGAACCTCAAAGCACTGGGATGGCTAGAGTATACTACCCTTCTTCAGTTCAGCCAGCTTATAGTAGCGCATAAAATACTCCATCAACCTGATAAACACCCCCGCCCTCAAAAATATTTTCATCCCTCATAGTGCCCCCAGGCCATTTTGCACAGATGATAAACTAATGATACTGACCCAAAAATCCAACAACTCTGCAGGTGATGCTATATTTGCCAACTCAACCGGTAAAATCTGGAATCTACTTCCTACTACCTTTACCAAGGAAACCTCACTACCCCTATTTAAAAGAGAACTCAAAAAATACCTCACATCTCATTGGCTGTTCTCTTGTTCTAAACCTGACTAGCAACTTCACTAATACATGTCTTGGTACCCAACCTGCTGTTTATCCAAGTATCTATGCCTCATAGCATTTGAATGTCTAAGCGTTGTGAATTATGAGATCTGATTGTATTCTAGGTTCACGTTTTCTGATACGTCTTTGCCAATCAGATGTAAGTCTGCACATTGTGTATATTGATATGTGCTTGTATTCTTTGTCTATATTTTTCTAAACATGTCTGCCTGAGTTTATTACTCAGTAATGTATGTACTCTCTCTTTTTTGGTATGTGGAGCTTTTCTCCCCGGGCCTCCGCTGAAAATGGACATATATCCAGTCAGACTATCCCAGTCAACAAATGTAAAATAAAATAAAATCCCATGAGCCCTCCATTTGTACCCATATACAGGAATTAATTGATTTGCAAGGAATATAGGTGATCTAAAGGATCAGTATGTTAATTGGAATGGCAAATGTAAGATAAAGTATTTAAAACCAAAGATAATTATTATTTAACAGCATATTTCTCTGTTCATAAAGTCTTGACATTGAGGTTGTCCTATTTATTATAAATTTGTGCATATTTACTCATAGGGTATGACTGAGCAACTACCTAAAAATAATATTGTTTTGTACTTCGTATGTTTTTGTGGTGTTCTGGAACTTTTGGAATTTAGGTTATTTTGCTCTGTAAAACTGTGCACATACCAGAATCTGATACTATTGCCACACCTATAGTACTGTATCCTAACCCAAGTTTAGATTTGAGAAATAAAAAGTACAATTTAATAGCAATTTACTTT
This sequence comes from Protopterus annectens, assembly GCF_019279795.1. Lineage (NCBI taxonomy): Eukaryota > Metazoa > Chordata > Ceratodontiformes > Protopteridae > Protopterus > Protopterus annectens. The sequence goes on along the minus strand of NC_056748.1, from coordinate 252,544,502 downwards.
TGTGACTAAATTGCAGTTTCTTATACTGATGTAGTTTGCACATCAGACTTTATACAAGAGCTTTATCCCATTATGAATATTATTTATTCATAGATTGTGTTATAAGGAGGTTCTTTTGGTGATCCTTTTCATCCATTCATTCTGTAACTTGATGGGATCTATTTGCTATGCCTGCTGTTTTCAGGGAGTTGATTTTTGTAAATGAAATGCCCAGGATGGTTGGGGAACTGATGTCTAGGCTGTTGGTTGCAAAGAGATTATTCAAATCTTGTTAGTTAAACCTTGTCAGCTATATTAACCTTTTTTAATATTATGGGGATTAGTTGTTTAAATACTGCATTTAATTTTGGAAATGTGTAATTTTAACTATTAATTACTGAGTAGGCCAGATTGTTTGAAGTTTGGGGTTTGTTAGTGATACTTGTAAATGTAGTTCCACTGAAGTTTAGTGCTTATATCTAAAATATTGGAATAAATAGTCATAACAGGATCCTTGGGGCATTTTCATACATAACCTGCTATCTATGGATTAAGTTGTAACAATTATTATGTTTCCCCCTTTAATGTTCATTTGTGAAAATAAATGATGCCTCCAACATGGCTGTGAAATATAGCTTGCGTTTTACTTGTTTCAAAGCGCACACTGAATTTGAAATGAGAACAAGTACATTGTAGCAGCTCAGAAATTGTCTCTTCCTGTTATATTAAGTAAATGAAATGTATTTCTATACAGTGTGCTTCACTGTGCCTGTAAGATGTAAGTACGTACATTCATGAAATAGATTGAATTGTAGAACCAACCATTAAGTTAATTATGAAAATAATTAAGAGGAAAATACAAAGGCTCGTGTATCATTTTGTGGTTTCTTTGTACAGTCTGCTGTGTATTGTCTGGGTGAGCTGATAGCTGGCATTTTCTAGAACAACAATTTACTAATGTTTTATATATGAATTTTCCCTTAGAAAAGACTTTGCACATGATGCAGTCAAACTGTGTATTCATTTCAGAAATTATATAGAAAAAACACAAGATTATGATTCAGTCTGTTTCCATTATTATGTTTTTGCATCCACTTGCTCTAGCTAAATAAACCTGTTTGTAAAAAGTACTGTTGCCCCGCACATGACTTGCCTCAGGCCACATGCTAATATTCAATTGTCTGTATAGACTCTAGTAATTCATGTTATTATTTACCTAACAATTTTACTTTGTTGGCTGAAGTTGTCAGATATTTTTAAGTATTTAAATAGTACTTATTAGCTGACCTACCAGTGCAGTAGTAACAACTGCTGCTGTTGCACATTTCGCATTGTGAAGGACCATGAATTACTGATGAGTAGGTTTATTGCTTGGATTTCATTGTTGTGGCTGTGACTACTACTTTGTCAACACTACTGACTTCCTTGCAATTTGTTGAATGTAAAGTACATGAGGTTTCAACTCAGCAAGTATTTTCCTCATTATTCATCTTGTCAGTCACTGTTCACTATAAATAATCACTGCTGGTACACACATTAAAACTGTATCAGCTGTGATTCAGTCTTTTTCTTTTGGCTTTTCATTTCTCCCCATGGTTGTTGCACTGCAGCTATGAAGTTAACATGCTCAAGTAAGGGGTGAGGGTGCTGAGATGCTTGCCTCCACCCTGAAAAACGCTTTAAATTGTTACTTCATTCAGTGAAAGCTTCATTTGATTTAATATCAAGAAGATGTAGGGGGAACTGTGACTGTCTTCATAGCAACGGTCTAGTTCCTGCCACTGAAGGCATGCAGAGAGCGATCATAAAACAGCCTGTTACAGGTGAATGGTCCTGCTGTCATTCGTTTTTACTACACCTGACCTTTTTGCAAATACACGAGTGAAATATGTTGATACATTATTGTTTATAGAACCTGCCCCACCACACTCATTTGATGAATATGGATGGTCTCCTTTTACATTCCAGCTGTACATGAGCAGCTAACTTCTAGGACAGCAGTGATGGAATTGGGAGTTGCAACTGGCAAGTTGCATTCATGTGTAAAACCTAAGTATGTCTGTTGGATAAAAATAACTGCATGACAGACAGAATTCACTGTAGAACCATTCAGTAGTCAGAATTTTCCCAAGCTGTTTAACCCCCCACACACACACACACACACAATTTTCATCTTGCAGTGGCATGGTACCTCAACGTGGCCAGTTCTTTTCCAGAATGAAATACATTACTTATTTTCCTCAAACTATTTCTTTCCTGTTGTTTCCCACATAATATAGCAGTCATGGCTTCCCCCACTGGAATGTGTACCTGTATTAATCAAGTTCCTTAGCCTCTAGGCAGTTCAAGTGCTTAAGGCCCAGCTATAACACCTCTTTTTACACTAGTACTCCAAATTGATTATTGCTACTCAGCATTGACCCTAGAGGACTTTAACATTTCAAAGGAGGTCACAGAATTTCAACAGACCAGTTTCTTGTTAAAAAGAGAAAAAAATTCTCTTAGGTTATAACTAAATTGAAAGTGATGGAGTCTTTAGGTGATAGTAAGTTCCAGGTTCTTTCTCCTCATTTGCCAGGAGAGCTATCACCCCCCTATATTTGGCAATGATCAAGAAGCTCTGGTTGTAAAAAAAAGTCTGGAGTTAAAATTATCTTATCCGTAAACTAGGCTCCCTCTACAAAATTAAACCCTTCCTTACTTCCACAGCCAGAACTACTATTGCCCACATCCACCTTATCTCTACTCTCTTTTGTGCCTCTCCTGTATACACTAATCTATCTAAAACTAACCTCAACAAGCTTGCAATCTCCTACAATAGTAATTATTACCCATAAAACCCTTTATTATCCAGGTAAAACACCAATTCTCACAAATTGTATCAGCCCATATAACAGTCTTACAAATCTATGCTCAGCCAACAAATTACTGGCATCTGTACATAAACCCTACAGTAAAGCAGGTGATTCCCTCTTCTCTAATACAGTGGGTTAAAGCTGGAACCTACTTCCTTCTGAACTTACCTCTCTCTCCTCTACAACACTTTTCAAAAAGAAACTTAAATTATATCTTACTAGCCACTGGCTATGTCCCTGTACTAACCCAGACTAAGATTTTCTCATCCTATCATTATCATCTATTTCTTCCTTTGCTATTCCACCTCCACTCAGTTTTCATTTTAAAGTCCACTACCTCTGTGTTGGACTTATTCTACCCAAAGTAGACATAATGAACTTCTCCCCTGTCACTCTGAGTTACTACCCCTCAATTAATTTTCTCCCAACTCTGTTCTTTTTAAACTAGTCTCTCCTGCTGCTCCTTACTTAAAACTTTGTTCTGGAATCTCCCTCATCCTTCTGAATACTTCCTTCCAACAGTGACTGGGGGAAAAAAAAAAGGTGTCTAATTTTGTTCTACTTTCTTATATCACATATGCTTATTTACCTTGTATCACATGTTTTGCATGACTAGTATCTTTAATTGAACTTTAATGTTTTGAAACTGAATTTTTAATGTGGTGTTTGTTTTTTGTGGAGCATTTCTCCCCGGGCCTCTACTGAAAATGGACATATATCCAGTTAGACTAGCCCGGTCAACAAATGTAAAATAAAATAAATAAATTAAATAAATCTTGAATCCATTTGCAAACACCCCATGTCAAGGTTTCCTTGCATCAGCACCCCAAAATTTCCCATTCTTATTTATTCATTCATTCATTCATTCATTAACTCAATCACATATTTATTTATTTTGATTTCTTAACCAGGATAGAACACTGATCTCAAGCTTTTTTCAGGTTCAGACTAGATGCACAAAAACTTGTCAGCTCCCACAGAAGCCAAAACATTGTATCACTATATCCAGCACTGGCGTATCTGACAGCCTTAACAAGTATTAAGTATTAGGGTGATCCCTGGAGATTTGGAATCATTTGTCCATTTCTGTGGCATCAGTGTACCAGGCAGTGGTCCCCTCTGGCACCAGGATGCTCACTATCAGTATCTCTTACTCCTGCCTTAACTACTATAGGACTACAGTTCAACCAAAGCTATCTGTTCTTCCACACCTAAATAGTTCATGATAGAGTTAAAAAGATCAGATCAAATTCTTTAAGTATTTCATGTCTTTACAGGAGGAGGTTGCTGTTAGCCACTTAGATGCCCCCTTCCCTGATGATGTTGTCCTTAGCTTCTTCTACCCTTAGAAGGGGGAGGGGTTGCAAACATCACTGGACTCTTCAGTCATGAGATTACCATACCCCAGATGGCCCAGGAATGTAGCAGCTATTTGAATTGTCCCATTAAACAAGCCAAAATGCATATATAAATAGATAAACATTTGCAAGATTTAAAGGAATATTGGAAGAGGAGAAAAATGTTAGATCCACATTACAAGAGTCCTGCAACTATCCATCTTTGTCATCTGTAGATCATCATAAAACCCTTTTTCCTATTTTGCTACATGGGGTTGGGTGTCAGGTCAACTGTTGCCACCTCTCTCAAATCAGTGCCACTCTCCTATTTTCTTTGATCATCATGCCTGACTGTTAAAGGTCTTTTACACAATCCATCCATCTCTTGGCTGTACATTATCATTTCCTCTTGCAGTCTTTCTGTGTCTTCTAAATCTTCTTCACTGAATACTCTTCTGCTGTTTTCTTGCACATGTGACCATTCACATTAATCTGTTCTTAATATTCTCTGCAGTTGGGGCTGCAATTACTTTGTTTGCCCCATAGTGTGTATCCTACCACACATCTCATGCTCTTTATCTTTACCACCTAACTCTTTCACTTTCCCAGGTTTCTATGCCATGCAGAAGCACTAGCTGCATCATTGTTTTGTGCCCCTTCCTTTCAGCTTCTTTGGCATCTTTTTATTACACAATACCCAAACACTCTGTGCCAGTTCGCTGCAACACCTCTGATTCTAGCTCTGACTTCCTCATTCAGACTTCCTCTCTCCTCAGTCAAATCTCCCAGATACTTGAAGTTGTTAAGCTGTTTCACTATTTTCTCTTCTTCTGTCTCAGTTTTCATATCCTTCTGATTTTCCCCATTTGCAGCTATTACAGCTGTCTTGTCTCTGCCCAGTTTCATCCCATGTGGCTTTCTATTTTGCATTCCAGATCCTATAACATTTGATGAAGCTCCTGATCAGAGTCTTGAATGACACATCATCTGCATACAGCAACTTTGTTGATTTCTCCTGCCAACCTTTTTTCTAATGTAGTCCCCTCGACAGTATGAACAACAGCAGGCTGTGATCTGAACCTTTTTGCAAACTCACTCCCACTGGGAACCCCTCTGTGAAACTGAACACAGTTTAGATTTTTGTTGGTTGATTCTTGTGCATTGCCTACACTAATTCTACCAGTGTTTCTGGGACTTTGTGCATCACTGGACTGCCCATTTATCACAAGACTGACCAATTCAGCTTTCTTAGGACCTTGTCATGTGCTATCTCAAAGTCTAAAAATACCCAGATGGGCTATTTCCTCATCTCCATCAATCTTCTCCACTATCTGTCTCACTCCAGACATTGGGTTAGTTGTGCTACATCATAATCTGAACATGAACTGCTCATTTCCCATGTTACTTTCAAGTACTCTGCGTTTCTATTTATCAATAACTGTTCAGCAGTTTCATGCAGTGTAACAAGAGTTTGATACCTTTGTACTGCACACAATTGTGAGAGCTCCTTTTATTTTGTATAATGGTAATAGAATGTTTATTCTCTAGTCATTCCTCCATTATAGGTTACGCTCCCCTAAATTAGGCTTAGAACTGCAGTATCAATGCCTTATTTTTCAATATGTATTCTATTACATTTCTCCCTAGAGTGAACTACTCTTTCCAGATATGCTATGTTTAATATACAGTGTTACATACTAGACTGAATTGAATGTGCCCTGCCAATGTCCATACAACCATAGGCTACATTTTCCTTCAAGAAATATCTATATACATATATACATGTATGCATGCATTTGATCGGCCGGTGGATGGTCGATCGGGTTATTTTCGAAAGCAGTGCGGCAAAATCTTAAAAAAGCGATCGCACTTGTTGGGAATTGCAAAATATTGCCCCCTTTTTGACCCATGGTAGCGCTTGTTTAGGTGGTAGAGCAGTCGGAAATACCAAATTCAGTGATTTTTACAACATTCCGACCATTGGGCATTATGAAATTCGCGGATAAAAATCTGTGTACTGCATGATCAAGCAATGTGCGCTCGACTAAATGAATGTAAACCCATATGTGTGTGTGTGTGTATATATATATATATATATATACATATATACATATATATATACACACACACACACACACACACACACACACACACACTATATATATATATATATATATATATATATATATATATATATATATACACACACACACACATTGCATTACTTACATAGGAGACTCCGAAGTGTGGAACTCTGAATCATGAAGAGAAGAACATTCATAAGAACAACACATCTCCTTTCCAATAGTCCTTTAACATTCACATTTTGAGAAATTGTATTATATTTCATACTGTTTCAGGCTAATCTGCATTTTTGTACATCACTTGTATTAACATTTGGCATATTAGCAAGCAAATCTAGAATGCCACACTCCTTAACAAGATCTAAAGATGGACTGCTTTAGCTTATGAAATATACTGCCTAAATATTTCTTTCTCTTGCTAAAGCCATTATGGATAACTGTTTTGCAGATCAACAGCACCTCTAAAGGCTTCTTACGTTTCTTGGAAAGTGGATACCTTGCATTGAGTTCATATCCTAGATCGATTCTGTTGACATTTCTTTTTTTCATATTTCTTTAAAAATGAAAGGCAATCCAGAGATTAAATGCATCTCCAGTTATTTATACCCATTTTAATGCTCATTTTTGAATGCCTGTTTTCCTGTCATTTGCAAAAACAGTTTAACAGTTTGTGCAGGATACTATTAATATTAAAACCTTTCATGTACGTATCTTTAAATGAGTCATACCCAGAGTAGTTGATAATTACTTATACAATTACTTTATCACACTTTCTTTATTGCCAATAATACACAAAACTAATCATCAGTTTCTCTCATCCATTATTATACATAGCTGTAGACCTGTAACATATTTCCAGGGATTCAGAAATGCCGCATCAGTGATCATGGCCAAGTAAGCAGTGTTTACTATGTGTGCACAAAAAGCCCTGAGGCTAATTATGAATGCATGCAAGCAGCCCAGTGTGAACAATGAGTAGCTTCTCAGAGGGAAAGATCTTGTTAGACCAAGCTGCAGCCAAAGTACGAGCAGCTGTTGTGAACTCTGACCAGTTTAGTCGTCATGAAACCTCAAGCACAGACGGTAATACTGAAGTGCTAAACTGTTGTAATTCAAGGCAAAAGATATGCAGAAAAAAGTCTTATGGAACATAATAAGACTATGATTGTTATGGGTGGGGTTTAGAGGTGGTAGGACAAAGAAAAGAGCAGAAACTGACAGGAAGCTGCAAGGGGAGCTGGTGAACATAGTCGGGATGCAGAATACAATGAAGAACTGGGGGATATGACACACACACACACACTCTGATAGCCATCTGAAATACCTGAACGTAGACCGTGCGAAACTCGAGCAGCATAGGTGGGATACAGTAAAGTAATGTGACATTCCAATCTATACTAGTGCTGACACATTATTTTATCAGCGTACTTGTACTGTAATTGTAAATGTAATAAAAAACAAAATAACCTTGAGAGCATTTGAACTCATTACTCTGTTCAATGATGAGGTCCCAAATATACCATTAACAAGGTAAGCTGTTGGAGGAGTCCTACTATAGGGATTAGGGAAGACACACACCAAGGGAATGCTACAGAAGAACAGAATGGAGGCAGAAAAGTGAAATAAAAAAAGTATCCATTAGAGGATTGGAACACCCGACTCTGTGTATTGATAGTCTACAAATCAGATCATGAACAAGTTGAGCCATGGAAGCATTCAGAATAAAAGCATAAGCTGTACTTCATTTCATATTTGACAACTGCTGTCCAATAGTGCACAGCACATTTACGTGTAGCATATGACATTTTGCTATAGGACGAGAAGTATAATTTCTCATTGGTTATACATGGACATTGAGAATGCTTCCCGTAATCCATCATTCAGTGTATGACCACCAAAAGATAACTGTTTAATAAGACCTTTGGGCATGAATATTGTGTGTGACCAGATTAAAGGTTGGAAATGGGAATATATGTCAGAAGAAAAGGAGAAAGCAACCATGGGGTAGAAAAGGAGGTGAGCATATAAGGATTGAAAGTGATGTAGGTAGTGTAGGAGGGATATATATATATATATATATATATATATATATATATATATATATATATATATATATATATATTTTTTTTTTTGGACAGGTGCCCATTTTTTATTTTTTTTTAAGAGAAGGGAAAGTTGGGGAAGGAAGAAAGGAAAGTGAGAAAAAATTAAGGGTTTAGTTTAGGTAGCAGGGAAAAAAATGAGAAGACTAATTGGGTGTGGGGTAATGCAATAATGGAGGGGAAACAATGTGAAGAAGATATCTGACAGAGGGAAAACCATGGTGAAGCGAGGATTGTAAAACCATCGTGGGTGGGCATGGACACAAAAGGAAGAGGAACACCAGGTTATGGGTTACGATTGGGTATTCACAAATGCATTTTCTGTCAGTTGAGATATTGTGGGACATTACTCATCACCCAGCATGCTTTCACCACTGGCTCAGAATGTGGAGCCAGTGTCAGGCAGGAATGTAACTCAATGAGGCATGCGAGTATGGCCGCCAGCTGGCCAATGTAGGCATCCATCCATCCTGTCGATATCCCCCACAGGCTCTGTCCAGGTAGGGCAGGAGGATTGGAGGCATCTGTGGCAGGCTCAAACCCAGAATGTGCTGGGTACTTCTGGTGGTGGTGGCATTGCTGCTACTTCTACCTGAGGGGGGCTAACCTGCCTTGCTAGTCAGATGGGTGCAGGTTGGACTGATGCTGCATGTAATAATAGTAAAGCAAATAGAAAGAGAGAGAAAAAAAATGTATGTAAGAGAATGAATAGTGGCAAAGGGGATGGGTGAAGAGAAACACAAATAAAATGAAAATTGTATTATAACTATTAATAGTGATACACTCGGCTGGAGCGCCTTCTGTGTGGAGTCTCCATGTCCTCCCCGCGGTCAAGTGGTGTTCAAAAGACGTGTGAGTGGGCATGCCTTCATTGAAGGTTGGGCATCGAGCTGGCACCTCGGCACAGTAAAAATCTACTGCCAATCATTAGCGGACCGGAGTTCTGCTGTGGCGACCCCTAACTGGGAAAAGCCGAAAGAACAACAACAACCTGAGATCACACTTTACAAAGCATGAAATAATCATGGATGTCTATCTTGCTGGCTGAGCCTCCTTAAAAGCAAGATAAAAGAAACGCAAACTGTAGCCAGTCTCTGCTGAGACTTCAAGTTCATCAAGTACTTATAACTTGTTCAGAAATTGATGCATTGTTGAAAAATATATTAAATAGACAAGCACTTTACCCTTAGAGCTTTTTCTGATCCAAATCCAGTTTTACATGACATGCATTTTTATATATGTATTAAAATACAGTTAATTGTCAATTCACTCAAGGGGAGGATCATAAATATATGCTGCAGAATGTTTGGATAGCTCTCATCTTTTTTGTTTTTTTTAATAGCATACTGATTTCCAAACAAATTATAAATGCTTGATTATTTTAGTCTCAAATGAGACTGGCTGCAGTTTGTGGTTGTTCTTTCTTGGTTGTAAAGAATCTCAGCCAACAACTTTGATGCTGAAAAATTTCAAGAAGTACCAATTTTCCCTGTGGTTTAATGTTTTTCCTTAGGGATGGGTGGCATCTTACCCCCTAAGGCTGGAAAGTTATTACGCCTCACAACAAGGATCTCTTCTTTGTGTGTGTGTGTGTGTGTGTGTGTGTGTGTATATATATATATATATATATATATATATATATGTGTGTGTATATATATATATATATATATATATATCGAGAGAGAGGGAAGAGTATATAATGAATAATCACTGCTGAGTTTGTTCAAAAGACAAGACATCAGATAAAATCATTGGTGATTACATTTTACATTGATTTTGGTGGTGGTAATCACAAATGTAAATCAATAGGGTTACATTTCCGATTGCCAAAAGTAAAACAAAAAAAGAACAATTACATTGATCTGATGAAGTTTGACCATTACATAATTTGACCAAAGGTACCACCAGTGAAATCCACCAGCATTTCAGCAAGCAATAAAATGCTTGCAGTGATAATTCATATAACATCTATATATACATACACACACAAATGTGACCCCAGACTGAGACGGAAATTGGTCAGAGCTTATCTGTGCTTTACCTCAGTTAACACATTCAATGAATATAAAGAAAGAAAGAAGAATCTTCAGTACATCTACTGTATAAGAACAGCTATTAATACAGTTTTTAACTTTTTTTCAACATAGTTAATGGTTCCATACTTCAACCTGCATTAGCTAAAGTTGTCCACATAACTGGGCTAATGTCATCCATATGCAATTTAGGTTTACCAAAAATAAACCATCAGAGATGCAATCATTACTCAGAAGGTTAAGCAGTGCAGCATTGATATTTCTCTGAATGTTTTGTTTAATTTTGAATATATTGCTTAGTATATATTCCTGTTATTTAGCAAAATCAGTATTTTTGAATCAAAAAATATTTAATGCCATAATGGATCCAGCTTTAGCCACTTCCACAACAGTGATGATTTCATTACATTGCATCCTGTGATATTTTCATCAGTACTTGCAGAGAGCAGTAACCATATTTTCTGATCTCTTTTTCACATATTTCAAAGGCTGCAGCTGCAGAGCTAGATGGAGAAATACAAACACACAGCTTCTTAAAATTCATATTCATTTGTAGATTGCTATGAAGAAAAATCTACTTTAATTTGAACTCTGTAGGTAAAAGTTAAAGTACACTTGGGTATTTCACCAACTTGCCACATCAGGCTGGAAAAAACAAGTCCTTTTTGCGAACTAGTTCACAAACAGTATTTCAGTTCAGTTGAGGAAAGGATTCTTGATTAAATCCATCACAGTTGCTTTTCTAGTCTCAGCATTTAGCATTTAATTGTCACTTCCCAGGTGTTTTGAAATATTGCTCTGGATTCATTCGAAGAATGCAAAAGCTCACTTATATTAAAGCAGGAGCAGCTTCCAATTCGTCTTAAAGACCTCCTCAGAAATGGCTGACTGGATACATTTTAATGTTGAACATTTGATTACTTTGAAAGAACCAGGAACATTAGAACCAATAGAAGAAGCAGACTGATTTATTATTATTTGATCCTAATGATAATAAATTAGGTGAGTATTCTAGAATGTAATTAGCAAACATAAACATTGATGTTCATCGTGTTTCACTGTTGCAGTCATTACACTTGGGTTATCCTGCGGGCAGGCTACCCGCAGTTGGCCTGAATTCCAACGTCCTGGTCTGGCGTCTGTTGCTGTCGCCTCTTCCCTGACGTCAGTGCACCAGGGGTATAAAAGATGCAGCCAACGCCATTTTCCCCAGTCTTTCTTGCCGTGCGGTGCCCGAAGCAAAAGCAGTTTGCAAGTGCCGGTCGGCCGACTCCTGAGATTTTCAAAATTGAATTTCAGATCCGAAGTCTTCAATAAATTCAAGTACCCCGTTGGGGAGACTTTTTCTTGCTCCAGACCGATGTCAGTAAAAGTTAACAATTGTATTTCTTATGGGAAGCAAATACCTCATAAGGATTTTCATTCTTACTGTATTCCTTGCCTAGGCCCTGACCATGACGTTGCTAGTTGTTGGTTTTGCGCTAGATTCAACCAATGCACTATTAAGCGTCGGTTCGATTTTGCTTTACATTACTTTGGCCGAAGGTTTAACTATATAATGCCATAGGAACAAACGATGACCGGAGTTCATAAAAAGTGCAAGGACAAAGAAAAGGACAGGCATCCGAGGTCCAAAACCGACGAAGCCTCTTCTAGGCCAGTCGCCGGATCTCAGTGAGTCACTTTCGCAGCCCCTGATACCTGCTACCTCAGAACCACAGGCCTCTGGAAACTCAAGGTATTGGGCCTATGGAAACTATTCCCTCAGATGGGTCTGGAGCCGCTGAGCAGGCATCGGCTTCTGAGGGTGTTTTCAGACCTACACAGCTTACTATCAAGACCACTTTAGCAGCCAAGGCAAAGTCTAATACACCTTTAAAGACAAAGAAACAAGTACAGCATTCTCCTGGACAGTCATCCATGCCAAAGAAACAGATGCTTAAAAAGGCCGAGGACCTAATTACTCTGATCAGGGGTTCCCATCCCCCTCCTGATAAAAGGCCTAGGCAAGATACTGACTATGATTCCTCTGACCAGGTTTCTATTTCCTCTGATTCCTCTTCAGAACAGGGATATTCTCTTCCTCCCTATGAGGACTCTGACGCTGAAGAATCTATCCCTTCAGCCTCTCCTCCTGAGGATTACTCCTTTGGGGAAACCCTGCACACCATGAGGGAGCATTTCCATTGGGAGAGCCAGGATTATTCAGAATCCAAGAAAAGGCTCAGAGACTTTCTTTTACTGCCTCAGCACAGGCCCCTTGCTATTCCCCCTTTACTAGATATTGTTGATGATGTATTTTCTGAATCCAGTTTGTCTCCTGATTCTTTACCCCCTGCATCAGTTAAGCCGGATAGGTACTACAGGGTCCCAGATTCTCATAAATGTCTTTATAAAAACCCTGCTGCTGACCCAGAAACAATTTCTCAGGGTCCCAAAGGGGTCAAGGCTTCCACTGCAAAAAAACCCTGTTCCCTCTGATAGGGATTCTAGAGCACTGGACAGATGGGGGAAAAATGTTTACACCTCTGCTACTTTAGCTGTAAGGGCTTTAAACTGCCAGTTTCATATGCTTAAATATCAATAATACCTAATGTCTTTGCTAAAACAGAAAATGCTTACAAGCTCAGAATGTCCTGAAAGTAAGGAAATGCAGGATTTAGTGCATGCAGCTGAACAAGTGGGAAAGCATACTTTGCAATGTGGTTTTGATTCATTAGAGGCTTCTTGCAGAGCCGCAGTTACAGGTTCTGTCATTCAAAGGCATGCTTGGTTAAAAGAACAAAGTTTACCTGATCATGTTAAAGCAAAATTGTTGGATGCTCCATTACAGCATGATACTTTGGTGTTAAGGCAGAAGAAGTGTTAAAGAAAATGAAGGATAAAGCAAAATCAATGCAGACAGTAAAGGATTTCTTACAAGTCCAGCCACCCAGATTTAGCAGGAACTGGCCTTCTAAATATTGGTCCTTTCCAGTGTCAGACAGGCCACAAAGAGGCAGATACAGACGCCCAAGAGGCAGATCTCAGCCCCAAGGCTTATACAGACCTAGGCAATGGGGTGCTTCCACCCCCAAAGGTGTAGAAAACAAATCACAACCTTATAGGAAACAGTCCCAATGACTTTCCTCTACCAATGCCAAGCACTTACCTTTTGGCAGCACCCTTAGGGGGAAAACTAGCACTTTTCTCACAAAATTGGCACATGATCACCCAGGACAAATGGGTACTGAATAGTTTCCCAGGGTTACAGGATCCACTTTCACACCCTACCAAGGCCAGAAGGTATGCCAGACCTGCCACACAATCAATGGGCAGAGGCACAAAAACAAATTTCTGCTCTCATGAAAATGAGGGCTATTCAAAATGTACCACAACAAGAGCAGGGACAAGGATTTTACTCAACACTTTTCTTGGTACCCAGAAAGGACAAAGCTTGGAGACCAATACTGGACCTGTCTACTCTAAATACTAGACGTTGCAAAATTCAAAATGTTGACACTGCAGCAACTTCTACCCATGCTGGGCAAGAAGGCTTGGCTAGTTACTTTGGACCTCAAAGAGGCATACCTGCATGTCCCAATCAGACAATCTTGCAGAAGATACCTCATATTCATAGCTGGCTCAATGCATTACCAATTCTCTGCACTGAACTTTGGCTTATCTACTGTGCCCAGGGTCTTCACAAAATGCCTGGCACCAGTAATTGCATTTGCAGACAAAAAGGAATTCAAATATATCCCTACTTGGACGACTGCCTTATTCAAGCAGACAGCAAGGACATTCTACTAAAGCATCTGGCATTTGTAAAAAGATTACTAATTTGCCTAGGGTACACAGTAAACAAAAATAAATCAAAACTAGTGCCCTCTCAAGAGATAATATTCCTGGGTGCAAGCTTAAATACAACTGCCCAGATGGCTTATCTCAAGCCAGACAAACAAAGGCAACTGACTCATTACTTTCAAATGATGGCAACAAAGACTCGGCTACCTGCAAGAAAAATTCTGCAGGCTTTGGGCTTCATGGCATCCTGCTAATTCCATATGCAAGACTGCATATGAGGAAGCTACAATGGTATCTAAAAAGTGTTTGGACTCAACATTGCCACAGCCTGGAAACAATAATTACTCTCATTCCCTGCCTGCAACAAGAGTTTCAATGGTGGGCACTGGCTTGTCACCACAACAAAGGACAGCCTTTCACTTTACCCACAGCCAGACAGGCACTAACAGCAGATGCATTGGATTATGCCTGGGGAGTGCACATGGCAGTAAAATGTATACAGGGCATGTGGCCCACAGACCACATGCATCTTCATATCAGCTAGCTGTACAGAATGTCCTGAAAGCCTTCAAGGATCTACTACATCCAGGACAACTATTACTAAAGACGGCCAATACTAAGGTCATGTGGTACATAAGCAAGGGGGCACACATTCCTACCCTCTCTGCAGGCAAGCCATGACTTTGTGGAACACAGCACTGGCCTGTCAAGTACATCTGCAGGCACAATTCCTGCCAGGAAAGAAAAATACTCTGGCAGATGAACTAAGCAGAAACCTCATGGACCCTCACGAGTGGAAACTAGATCCAGAAGTCTTCAGCATGATAACAAAGAAATAGGGATGCCCAGACATAGATCTATTTGCCTCCCCTCACAACTGCCAACTACAGAGATTCTGCACAAGGACTTATCACTCACAAGCATGGAAGGTGGATGCTCTATCATTCAGCTGGAAAACCCCAACAGTTTATGCCTATCTACCACTGCCTCTACTCCCAAAAGTCAGACAAGAGAAGCCAAAAATGATTCTGATTGCCCCAGACTGGCCACGCCAGCACTGGTACCCAATCCTAAAGAGCTTGTCTCAAGGGCCAGCCTGGACTTTACCTCAAATTCCTCATCTGCTGACCCAACAAAACAATCAGATTCTGCACAGCCAACTCAGAACCTTAAATCTGGCTGCATGGTGAATAATATAGCCACTCAGAACACAACTCTCGCTAAAGCAGTTATGGATGTCATTTTGGAAGCCAGGAGGCCCAGCACCAGGAAATCTTATGCAGAAAAATGGAAGAGATTCTGTGCTTGGAACCAGGCACAAGGACTTGAACCGCTTGTTCCTGATATTCCTCAGATTTTACAATACCTAACTGAGATGCTGGACAAAGGCCTATCCTTCTCATCAATTAAGATCCATGCCTCTGCCATTTCAGCTCATTACAATACGGAACCTCCTATTTTCTCTTATCCACTGCTAAGACAGTACCTCAGAGGGGCAAAAAGCATAAGACACCCAAGGAGAGCACCTATACCAACATGGGACCTCAACTTTGTCTTGGAAAAGCTCACACTGCCTCCTTTTGAGCCAGCCAATACAGCTGAGATAAAATTATTATCATGGAAAACTGCTCTGCTCCTAGCAATAACTTCAGCAAGAAGAGTCTCAGAGTTACAGGCATTAATGGCAGTGGAACCTTTTATCATTTTTCATCCGGACAGGGTTCTTCTAAGGACAAATCCAACATTTATGCCAAAGGTAGTATCCAGTGTGGCTCTTAACCAAACCATTAATTTACCAACCTTTTATCCAAATCCCAGAATAAAGGGGAGAGACTTCTGCACTCTTTGGACATACACAGGCAGCTACGCTTCTACTTGGACAAAACAAAAGCTTTCAGAAAAACTGAGCAACTTTTTGTGGCATACGCTGCAGGATCACAAGGAAAGCCTATTTCAAAGCAGACTATTTCAAAATGGATAGGACACTGCATTTGTTTCTGCTATACACAGCATGGCAAATCAGTGCCTAAGAATATTAGGCCACATTCTACCAGGGCAGCAGCCACATCAGCAGCCTTTCTCAGAGGAGTACCAACCAAGGAAATTTTGGAGGCTGCAACTTGGAGTTCAGTGCACACTTTTACCAAGCACTATCACTTACCTCTTTACTCTAAATCCAGAGCAGGCTTTGCCACTGCAGTTCTGCAGGGCCTCATAGTCACTCCTAATCCTATTTAGACCCAGCCGCCGAACCTCAGCTTTGGGATTCAACCCAAGTGTAATGACTGCAACAGTGAAACATGATGAACATAGTACAGTTGTGTACCTACCATAAATGTAGATGTACCCTCCCACCATCCCCCTTTCATTGCTGGGACTTATCTGTACTTCTCTATTCTATACAACCTATGTGGTGTATTTGCTTGTAGAGGAAGGTAATGTTTGTTAGTGCATGCTTTTTTATTTGCAAAATTTTTAGCCTACCCTTTTTGGGGGCACCTGACATCTGGGGCAAGAAAAACTGAAGAAAATGGCGTCGGCTGCATCTTTTATACCCCTGGCGCACTGATGTCAGGGAAGAGGCAACAGCAACCGACACCAGGCCAGGACTTCAGAATTCAGGCCAACTGCGGGTAGCCTGCCAACAGGATAACCCAAGTGTAATGACTGCAACAGTGAATACACTCGAACATCTACATTTATGGTAGGTACACAACTGTACTTTACTTCCACTAGAAGCAGAACAATTTTCATCTGATTTCTGTGCAGTATTAGCTTTTTATTGGTCCTGTTAAAGGAAAACTCTACCCTAGAACTAAAAAAAAAAATCTTTTTTTTTTATTCTGTTTCCTGACCCATTTTAATACCCCAAAGTCACTCTTAAGTGCTGTATATGTAATTTTAGCCTGTTTTCCCCAACATGGCTACCAATGGGACTTGATGTGTCAACATGATCTTGTTCTCTCTCAATCCTTTCTCTTTCCCATAATGCTTTGTATGACTCATGCCAGACATAAAGAAGTAACTTTGAGTTCCCATGCAATTGGCATATAATGGGATTTGTGGGAGTCACTGTTATTTTCTTTACCTTCTGTAAAAGGACTGCTTCTTTTCTCTCTCTCTAATCACCCTCATTTATGTTTAGCTCACACCTTGTTTTACACTATACTTTGACGTTATTCAGCTACAGCCAGAAAAGTAACTAAATTGCAGGCCTTTGTTCAGGGTTTTTTTTCTGTACTCTAAGAGGAATTGATTTTGCAAGGGTCTTTCAGTGCAATGGCAGTTTTAACATCTCTGCAGTAGTGTGGGGGAGGGGACAGTGAATTCCTCTTGAATTACAAAAGAAAACACTGAACAAAGGCCTGGAATTTAGTTACTTTTTGGCTATAGCTGGATAACTTCTAAGTATAGTGTAAAACAAGATCTGAGCCAAACATAAATGAGGGTGATTAGAGACAGAAAAGAAGCAGTCCTTTTACAGAAGGTAAAGAAAATAACAGTGACTCTCACAAATCCCATTATGTGTCAATGGCATGGGCATTCAAAGTTGCTTTCTTATATCTGGCATATGTCATACAAAGTATTATGTGAAAGAGAAAGGGTTCATCATAATAGTATACATCTGATTAAATATGTATATTTAAAATTAAAATCAAAATTATCATTAATTGTTCTTTCTTTTGCAAATACTATAAATATGTTTGACATGAGGTTTGTTATACTTACATTCCCATTATAACATCAACATATTCAAATCAAGTACTCTTTAGTCAATAAATGAATAGGAGTTGTGTCTTTTCTCAACAGTGCACCTGTAGTTACCATCCAAATGTATTCTTTCCTATCTAAAATCTGAAATCTTATGTAGGTGCCATGTATCTTGTTATTAGTATAAACATTGTCAATGCAGTCTAACATGAAAGGATAGCTGAATGGACAAAACAGATTTGTAAAGTGATTTGATCAGTTTGTTTAAATCTGTTATCATGCAGATAACTCATGTATGTGTGATTTCAGTCTGTTTAGCTCTGACTAGTATAGAAATCTTCACATTGGTATTGCTGTAGGTAAACATTATATTTAATGAAATGCTGTACAGAAAAACATTTTTGAGAAATTCATTTAAAATCCTGTGATATGTAAAATATATCCACAGGCAGTGAACTATCCACTGGAAATGCAATACTTTGTAACCTGCTGGTTAGAAAAACTTTTATCAAACTCTATATTATGATGACCTAGTTTGAACTTCAGATGTGCTGCTTTCTTGTAAGTGAACTTGCAAACCTCAGTAAAATGCTACCCAGATATCTGTGATTAGGTGAGAACGATCAGCTATTCTGGCTAGCCTTCTTAACTCTATACAATACTGCCAAATAGGTTCATAGGTTCATACTAGGCTATCTGCCCAAGGGCATTTATAAGCCTAGCCCATAGATATTTGGCTTTCGCCACCCCTTTAGTTTGAATAAAACTATGCCTATTATTTTGCTGTGCCTCTGTCAAGCAGTGACACTGAAGTAATCCCTGGGGTATATCTGTGATCCCCCATCCATTGGTCAAGATTCCTCTTGAACAAGGCCAGCGAGGTGCTCTGCCTCACATGTACCGGGATTTTGTTCCACAGCATAGGGAGTCTCTGGGTGATGAATCTGTCCCTCCAGCATGTTCTATTAATAACCGTGTCAAGGTTTAAGTCTCCCGCCCTTGTGGTTCTGAGGGATCTAGATTTTTTGAGGTGAAGCATATTCATCAAATCAGGGTTTGACATGGCCTTATATGTCAGGCACAGGTCACCTCTGAGCAAGTGGTATGAGACTGAATAGAGCTGGAGTTCTTTCAGTCGGGCAGCATAAGACATATTTTTGAGACCCTTTATCCTTTGGTGAGGAACTTTTGGGGCCTTTCCAGCTGCTGCAGGTGTCTGGTCAGATACATATCGAATGGGGCATTGTACTCAATCATAGGTCTAATGAGTGATGAGTACAGGGGGGTGATGACCTCCCTTGATCTAGATGTGAATCCCTTCATGATCAGGTGGGCAATGTAGAAGGTTTTCCTAACTACTTTAGCAACATGAGTGTCAAGCGAAGGCTACTGTCAACCTGGGTCCCCAGATCCCTGATGACTTCTTCTGTGCTCAGTGGATTGCCAACTATATGGTAGCTAGGGGTAACTTTGTTTTTCCCGAAGGGTATGACTATGCATTTCTTGGCATTTAACTTTAGGCCATGGCTCTGGCACCAGTTATCCGTTTCTGTGAGGCCCTTCTGAAGGATATCTATGTCAGATGTGTTTTCGACTATGGCGCCCAGTTTGCAGTCATCTGCAAACTTTGTCAGCCATAACCCTCCTGTGTTTGCTTGTACTTCAGAAAAGTAGATGCCGAACAAGAGTGGACCCAGGACTGAGCCCTGTGGGACACCACTTGTGACAGGCTTTGAGTCTGACATGGCTCCAGCAACTCTGACCCTGTGGGTTCTGTCACTTAGCCAGTTTGCAACCCATCTTGTGATGTATGGGTTTACATTCAAGCTGATGAGTTTTTGATGATACCTGAGTGGGGTATTGTGTGAAGGCCTTTGCCAGGTCAAGTTAGGCTGTATGGACTGCCTTTCCCTCATCAATGGCCTTGGTGACTGTCTTGAAAAGTCAACCAAGTTTAAAAGGCATGATCTGCCTTTGACAAAGCCAAACTGGGTTGGATCCAAAGTCTGCAAGTTCCCTATGTCTTTATTTATGAGTTCCATTATGATCCTCTCCATGGCTTTGCAGATAAGGCTTGTCAAGCTAATGGGACGGTAATTTCCAGGGTCGGTGGAGGCACCGCCCTTGTGAAGTGGGACCACAGTCGCCGTGCGCCACTCCTTGGTGCGTATCCTGAGGTGAGGCTAAGATTAAACAGCTGTCCTAACTGCGGGTTTAATTCCTCATTGAGTTCATGGAGCACACAGCCGGGGACACCATCCGGTCCCATGGATGCTGTGTTTTTGCTTTGGAGAGAGCAGTTCTCATCTGGGCGTTGGAGATGTTTGGGGCTACAATCCTCTGGTATAGATATCTCTCCTTTTGGGGGGGAGAAGTTTGCACTGAACCTGTCAGCCAGTATGTTGGCAATGTGTGTAGGTTCAGTAATCTTCACATCATTTTGAACTAATTCTGAGCATATCTGGGAGTTTCCTCCTAGGTTTCTAACATAGCTAAAGAAGGCCTTATGATTGTCTTTTGAATCCTTGGCGATTTTTCTCTCAAAATTTGCCTTGGATGATGTTATGAGAGGTCTTAGTTTTTTACTTATAATGATCAAGGGTGTCTTACCTTTCAAGGATTTTGCTCTATCTTGTAGTAGCTTCCTCCTTTTGTTGTAGAGCTTGTTTATGGCTGGGGTCCACCAGACTGGACGCTTGCCTTTGGTACAAAGAGTCTTAGTTTTGTTTGGGATTGCCTGATCCATGCAGTCCTGTAGGTGCTGGTAGAAGGCATTTGTAAGTGATTCAGCGGTTTGAGTAATGTTTACCACTGGCTAATGTGGTAAGAAATCACAAGGAAACTCCTTTTCTTGATACACCCTCTGTAGATATTGTTTTAATCCCATCCTGTCATCTTGCCCTATTTCCTATCTTGTCTTATCCATCCAAGAGTTTTTTTTACACTACCTGTGGTGGATTCAATTATTTAGGTATGCTAACAAGTTTTCAGCTTCACAGCTCTCAGATCAGATACTAGATAAATAGGGTCTATATTAAATCAGCAAATGCTGATTTATCGACCCTCTTTAAGCGAAAGCTGAAAATCCCGAACACTGTGAACAGTGATTTTTTTTTCCCAGGGAAAAAAAATTGCTGGGCCGTTTTTGGGACTTTGCCATTTCCTCCACTGTGGTGCGATCTCAGAGTTGATATATTTAAGTAGGGGGGGGTGTGTGAGGGGCGAAGACCCTCACTTTATTTACTGTTTTGAATTTTTTGTTTTGTGGAACAGCATTGTTTTTCCCCTGGGGAAAAATCACTGTTCTGAGTTTTCGGGATTTTAAGCTTTCACTTAGAGGGTAGATAAATCAGAGTTTGCTTTTTTAAATGTTCTCTGATTTAACATAGACCTGATAAATAGTGTTAATGTGAACTTTGATGTACTGAATGATGAGCATCTCAGCAATGTTTGTCCTTTAACAACTGCATCCTCCTCCATTTGTGTTTCAGTCACATCCCAGTGTCTGCTGCATAAGGAACTCAGAATTGAACTATGGCCCACATCAAGCAATAATAGACTTGGGGCAGACAAAATCTGAGGTGGCTGAATTCAGAGTGCTCATCATGTTCACAGCTATTAAATCCAGATCATCAACGCTAACCCCTCCCCAACTTCCAAGATGGCTGCACATTAAGTGACAGCTTAATTCTGTGTCTCCCAGTGTGAACACAGAAACTCACCAGAGAAAGCCAGTGGACTTGTATTTCTGGTTAAATTTCAGTAACTGGCTAGTGAGTACACTGCCTGGGTGCCAGGAAAAACATACAGAAGACCTGAAAGCAAATCATCTACAAAAGGTGAGGAAAAAATAGTGACTGGGGAAGAGTACTCCAGCTGTTCAGCAAAAAGCAGTGCAAGCTCCACACATGACTTCCAGTAACCTAGAGGAAAGTATAAGACAACTGCACAAAGACTGATTAAAATAAATGAAACATTGATGGAGTATATCAACTCAAATAACAAAAGGCTTTAACAAACGGAAGAAGCTTAATGAAACATTGATGGAGTATATCAACTCAAATAACAAAAGGCTTTAACAAACGGAAGAAGCTTAATGAAACATTGATGGAGTATATCAACTCAAATAACAAAAGGCTTTAACAAATGGAAGAAGCTTTAAACAGATATTCAGATGAAGTGATAAAACTGCAAAAGTCAGAGGTCAAAATGAAGAAAAGGCTGGCTGAATATGAGACTGCTCAAGAAGAGATGTTTCAAAAAATAATAGAATTAGAGGAAAGAGCATGTAGGGAAAACCTGAGATTTTCTGCTGTACCAGAGAAGCTGGAAGGAACAAACTGTGTTCATTTTATGAAGGTGCAAATAAGCAACTGAACTGGTATGCCACAACAGGAGTTGTTAATTGAAAGGGCACACTGTATGCTCCAAACCTGGCTATGAGAAAGCAACCTAGATTAATAGTAAAGATGCAAGTCTAAAAGCAGAAGGAGTTGAGTCTGACAAAACTGTGGCAGAAGGGCAAAGTACTAAACATGGTAGATAGCAGAGTGTTTGTGGAGAATGATTACTCACTGTACACCAGGCAGAGGAGAAGTAAATGTATTCCACTATTCAGGGAATGTTGAGAAGCAGGCATGAGATTCAAACTGATGTACCCAGCTATCTTCAAAATATTCTTTCCTGGAGGGACAAAATCATTTTTGATACAGTACATGTATCAAAATATAAACGTTTGTCCAACAAAAAGAAAGCTTTGAAACAGAAGGAGCATCTGCTTCTTGGTTTTTCTGGTAATAAAGACCACAGAGAGACTGTGCCAGAGAAACCTTTTCCAAAGTTTCAATGGAAAATGTTTGAGGAAATAAAAAAAAGCACAACAGTTGACTAGAGGAATTGAGAGTGTGTTGGAAATGAAGCAGAAAGAGGATTTGGGACATGGAGATGAACAGGAATAAAATCAGCACTGACCTCTCCTCCTCCTCCTTTAAGTTACTAGTATGCTACAGCCAGCATTCTGCAGAGTACTACAGTGAACCAGTATTAAATGACAAAAGCAGTGCTAGCCTCAACTTGAACTGATGCATGTGGTGATCAGCAGATTTCTTTTAGTGCACCTTCCACCAGAATACCTGACAGCATCCCTACTGAAATGTTCCAGGTAACTTGGGAATGGTGCAATAAGTGAAATTTATACTACTGCCCCAAGAACACACCTGAAAGTGTTAGTAATTCCAGTGTTCAGCAAGGTCATTTCAAAGTTAGGTGAAAAACATATGCCACTACCAAAACTGCTACGTTTCTTAAAGATGTGAATACCATGGTGATTTGGAAGAATGGACACTGTCAAATGGGGTCCAAAACTATTAGTCAAGAATCCCTTATAAATACCAGGTTAAACAACATAGAGCAAATCTGACTAATTCTCACCTGCATTGATGATCATGCTTATTGCTGCTGCAGCTGTTGTGTGGACTTTCTTGTCTCATTCAAGCCCACAGCACTTGAAAGGTCGATACAGCATTTTTGGTGCAAAGTAATTGGTACTGAATTGGGAGTTTAAATGTGAGAAAATGATTTCAAGAGAACATATAAGGCTAGAAGCTGCTTTGCGTGTTCAACTGAAAAGATTTTTCTCATATTTAAAGATTTTCCTCGCACTTAAATTTTCTTTGACAGTGAGCTCCAGGCAATTGTTACCCAGTCTGCTAACAGTCAGTGCAATGCCTCATTAACTGACTGCCAACAGATGTTATTGAGGTAGTATTTTGTTTGTTTGGTTCACTTTTGCCCCTCCTGTTGGTTAATTATAAGATATGTTTTAAAGACGAGACCAGAACTGTCATGACATCATCTTGTTTGTGTTTTAAGAATGTCCTTCACATCAGGAAGGTAATTTTGTCTTCAGATTTAGCAATGGTAATTTATAAGCTGCTGTCACCTCTTTTAAATTGCAACATTGTCCTCTATTTTGAACTACTGATCAGGGTTCTGGCAAGACTATAGTGGGTATAAAACTTCTTAGCAATGCTTTTGACTGGAATATATCATATTTGTGTAATGCCTGTGCTGCATGGTGTCACTGGCTGTCAGTCACTACCAGGGCTGTATTTAAGGTCATTGTACTTAACTTCTAAACCCTGTTGAACCTGGGCTGTGCTAATACCCTTTGGAAAAATTCTTCAGATCATCAGTTAAGGGGGGTGAGGTTGATTGGTCCTTCAGGGTTCTCTGATGCATCATCAGGCAGACTTACATTTGCCTGTCTTGTTCCAATCTTTTGAAATCCGCTTCTTTCCTTGCGTTAGTGCAGTGCCAAGTCCTTAAGGAGGTTTCATATATTTTGTTTTTAAGAGGATCAGCAGCTCCACAGGTAGCATACACACCTTTCATGCAGAAAGACATGGGTTCTATTCCTATACGAGCAAGTCGGATTCCTTTTCCAGTACTGACAGTGCAGTACAGCATATGTGGGTGTTGCACTCCTTAGTGTGCCTTCCTTCTGATGAGACAATAAACCGAGACTCCATCAGTCTGAATTAGTGGTAATGGAAAAAAAAAAAAAAAAAACGGAAAGTTCCCTGGTGCCCTGACCAAGTTTCCCTTAGCATGAATACCATCTCAGGTCTCACCAGAAAATAGGCAACTGGCCTACCTGGACAAACCCAGTAAACAAAATGTAAATAAAATAAAATACATAACTAAATCTAAATAGACATGCAAAAGGTCTATGCTTTTAACTTTCATTGTTTAAGGTATAGTTATTTGTTGCTTCACTCTGAAGTTGTTTTACTCTGCCATTTATACTCCGTGTTAAGCTGCCTATAGTTAGACATTTAAATACCCTAGTAAATAAAACAAATGAAATATAATCAAATATTGTCAGTGACCATGTTCTAGTTTATGTCCTTTGTGAAAAGAAAAGATTAATCACACTTGAACATATATTACAGACTTCAATATGTTTCTTAAAAGTTCCATAATGTTAAATGGTCCTTTCTGCACACTT
This sequence comes from Protopterus annectens, assembly GCF_019279795.1. Classification (NCBI taxonomy): domain Eukaryota; kingdom Metazoa; phylum Chordata; order Ceratodontiformes; family Protopteridae; genus Protopterus; species Protopterus annectens. The sequence goes on along the minus strand of NC_056748.1, from coordinate 252,519,606 downwards.
CATGCTCTCTAGGTGATAATGTGGCATATTTAAATACCACAGTACAAGATCTTAATACTGCTGTTCCAGTTTTCCACAAAAGGGTCATACCCACTTCTCTCCCATGGAAAATTCCTAATATCCAGCAATCCTTGCATCACATATACTATCTGAGGAAATGCTGCCATAAATTGAAATGCCCAAAACAATGTATCGATGCAATAAGACTTAGAGCCATGCACATCCGTGATACAATAAAACAAAAGTACATGTCAGACTATTATGACTGCATCCTAATAAATGTTTTAAATAGTACTAGGAAAGCCTAAAACAAAATTCACTTCAGGCACATGCATACATACATGTAAATATACTATAACATAATGTTGTGGCTCTTGCCAGAATGGTGTATAAAGTGAAAATAGTTATAATTAAATCTGTAGCTTTAAAACATGATGTGAATAGTTATATATAGAACTGTTGCCTTAAGAAGTTTTTTTTGTCCATTAGAGTGGATTCCATGTTCAGTTAAAAGAACCTATTGAAATGGTGTATAAGAAAGCATGGTGTAGTCCTGCCAGAGAAGTTAGCTTCTTTTAGGAGGGAATGGTTGCCTGGAACACTTGATTGTGAGTGCTATGCTGTCATAAAAAAGAATCACTGTGGACTGTCCTGAGACATCCAGGATTTCATTGTGTGAAGGAATCCAGGGGGACAAGCACTGCAGGAAGCATCTGTATACTATGAACTTTTAAGTCCTGGTTCTTGTCAATGCAGAAATGAATTATTGGACTATGTTAGAAGTAACTGTTTCCCTATTTGTGCGGGCTGTGGAACTTTTGGGGAAAAAAGATGTGCTGTATATATTTTCTTTTGTTCAAAAAGTTTTTTTGTGTAACTGGTTGTGTAAGAAAACACTCCATCACTGTCTTTAGTTTTAACATGAATACTCCTTAGACTTTAGTGCATTAATATACAGTGGCAGCCACTCCAGTGGCATAGAGGGATAAAGTCCTGACTACAGACCAGGTGACTTGCGTTCAATTAGTGGTTAAGGCGACTGATGGAACAGCAAAGGAAGGATAGCATTGCTATCACAGGGCAGTTGAGTGGGTCCATGGCTACTCGGTGTCAATCCCTAGTGGAGGCTGGGGACAGAACACTATAGGCATGCC